>NC_143051.1:36222500-36322500 GCF_057628025.1 Oncorhynchus mykiss | reverse complement strand
TAAATGGCCCCCCATGCCTGTCCCCCTCACTGTGACAGACGGTAGGAGGAAGGTGAGTGACAATGACGAGTCACCAAACCCAAGCCACGAGTGGCAAAATGACACACTGTAATTCCTGTCTGCCTCTCTCTGTCTGTTTATCTCTCTGCCACCCCCTCTGACCGTGAATCTATGGGAGTAACCTTCCTTTGTCACTGCCTTTGTCATTGACTCGTCCTCTCTCGTCCTCTCTCTCCCCATACCAGACCTCAGGGGAGCAGACAGTGTCCCCTGTCATTCCTTCATTCTCCCAACGCACAAACCAACCACATTCAAACTTAACAAGGAATGTAAATGACCATCTCTCTCTCTCTCTCTCTCTCTCTCTGCAGACGAGCAGTCGTTTCCTGCCCAACGTGGCCATAGAGACAGAAGCAGTACTGAGTCTGGATGAAGATACAGTCTTGCTGACCAGTGAGGTATGACCTTCCTATGCAACAACACACTGTGGTAGAAAACACACACAGACACACGCTTAACCCATCTAACTGTACTCACTCTTCCCGCAGGTGAACTTTGCCTTCTTGGTGTGGATGAGTTTTCCTGAGCGCATCGTGGGCTACCCCCCCAGGAGTCACTTCTGGGACCCAGTGAAGAACGCGTGGGGGTACACCTCCAAGTGGACTAATGAGTACTCCATCGTTCTGACAGGGGCAGCCTTCTACCACAGGTGCTGTAACCATAGAATCGGCCTCCCCATTCAAGTCAACCGGTCAAATTGCCAGGGTTAGAGGTTCCAAGCCCTTTCTATGCATTCTGTTTCTATGACTGTAACATCATGTACAGCTGAGCAGTAGATCTACTGACCCACAATAGAACCTAGTCAACAAACTAAGAACATTCAACAGATGGTCTATGGGCTGTGACTACTGCATGGGGACCCTTAATGCCCTTGCGTTACCATGCTTCGTGTACAGTTCAATATCAATACCCCCAACCGACGAGATCTGACAAGTAGATACATACATTGTCTACATCACCTATTTCTTTGCCCTCTTCAATGATCACTTTGGTGTCTCTCAACCTTCCATTTCCTCTCCATCAGGTACTATCACTACCTGTTTTCCCACTACCTGCCCCCTTCCCTGCGGGCGCTGGTGGACCGCACCTCCAACTGTGAGGACATCCTCATGAACTTCCTGGTTTCCGCCGTCACCCACCTGCCGCCAATCAAAGTGGCCCAGAGGAAACAGTACAAGGAGCTTCCCAGCCCACAGGTGAGGCCACACCCATCAACGGTGAATCTGACCAATGAGCTGCCCAGCCCACAGGTGAGACCACACCCATAGATGGTGAATCTGATCAATGAGTGCTCATTATGAGTTTTTCTTTTCTTTTCAATATCAAAGCATGACAGTTGTATTGGTGTCCAAAACAAAGATAGTTAAATCACTTTTTAACTAGGGTTAGACAGAGTTACATCACCTTTTCTGCGCTCTCAGGCACAGAATAAAATTTAATGTTATTGCAGTGAGAACACACAATATTAATCAAGAGCAAGCCTTTATGTTCAGACGACCTCGGCTGAAAGTCGTTGAACAACCTCAACAAAACCATTTCCTGTAAATGTCTACTGCCAATAATTGACAGTTGCTGATAAGAATGACAAGTCTCTTTAAACGTGACAATACCTTTACTCCAGTCTATTTTAGTGAAGATGAGATTGTCCCAGAAAGACAGACAGTGCATGTCAGCCTGTACGTCACAGACTCAAGGTTATTCCTTCCTACTCTATCAGACTGTCAGACTGTTATTCCTTCCTACTCTATCAGACTGTCAGACTGTTATTCCTTCCTACTCTATCAGACTGAACAACCCTATGTGTCCGACGTGAGATCAACTAGCCATGGTAATTGTAACAGTTTCCTAGTTTTCTGACCGGCAATATACGTATCAGCCACATATCTTTATCAGCCTATAGATAAGATCGAGTTATGGCGTCGGCAGTAATTATCTACGGTATAGAGAACCATAATTCCATTTGTTCATCCCGTCTGTACATTGATGTGATGTGCCACTTTGCGTGCGACGGCGACCTTGGTTTCAAACTCGCCCTCTTTCTCTCTCTCTCTCCTCCATATCCTCTTTTCCTATCTCCTCCTAGGGTACGAAGATGAGTGCTCCGTGGGCCAACCCGGAGCACTTTGCCCAGAGGCAGGAGTGTGTGAACAGCTTCGCCAGCTGGTTCGGATACATGCCCCTGGTCCACTCCCAGTTCCGCCTGGACCCCCTGCTCTTCAAGGACCAGGTGTCTGTCCTGCGAAAGAAGTACAAGGACCTGGAACGTGCCTGACGGACCAACAGACGGATAGAGGAATACAGTGTGGAGGCCTGGTCTGGTGGTTAAATGTAGACAGACAGACAGACAGACAGACCCTGGTGGACTGATCTGATGATGAAAGAGGGAGAAAGGGGACCTAAAGCATAGAGCTAGACTCCGCCTCCAGGGGTCTGAGACAACACGCTATTTGAGGAGGAAAATATGGACGAGGCCTAATGTCTCTTGTGACTGGTTCTCCGTTGGTAATGGATGGGTGAATGAACACTTGTTGAAGATGTCAACCACTCCCATTGTAGTCTGAATGAAGGGGGACAGTATTTCATGTCGAAGGAAGGCGCCAAACGGACAGTTGCTGGTGCAGTGCACTGCAGCTGGTGCATTTCTGCAGTACATCTGGGAGTTGGGACAGTTGTAAAGCAATTGATTCATTTCGCATCACGTAACTGTAAGACCAATAAAAACATTTCCCAAGTGCAAATGGTGGTAGTCAACTCGCATGTAGACCTTTTCACGTCACAAAGCATTACTTCGACTGCATTCACCCGACCCTCCAAGGTATCAAAGGCAAAGCAAACATTTCTCACAAAATCAGTGTTTTTACAATGTGTTTATTTTGCGGAAAAAGTCTCACCTATTGCTTGTGGTTTCTTTCGAGAGTGTGCAAAAATGGACTCCTCAGCAGTCGGCATGCAAGGTTCTCAACCTTTAAGGTAAACAGGTGTGTTGCCCAGCACTCAGGAAGCAAATCGCATTAATGATGCTAAGACACGCACACCTGAGATAAATAGCTGCCGTGGGCTAATTTACGATGAGATCCCATTGTCTTCAACTCAGGTCACAGGTGACACTCACTAGTGTTGGAACACGAAGAATAAGGGCAGATGTTAAGCACTGACACTAGATCAGCCTCTTGTGCACTGAGTGGACTTCATAACACTGAATTCAAGTTTATTTAGCTGGTCCTGAGTCAGTGATTATCAGCCCCAAAAAAGGCTGAGGAAAACATATGTAGTTAAAAAAAAAAAGATAAGCAGTGCACGCTAACCAAGGTTGCCAGGTGCACGGTGTTTCCTGTGGCTGGCTTCCGGGTTGGATGCGCTCTGTGTTAAGAAGCAGTGCGGCTTGGTTGGGTTGTGTATCGGAGGACGCATGACTTTCAACCTTCGTCTCTCCCGAGCCCGTACGGGAGTTGTAGTGATGAGACAAGATAGTAGCTACTAACAATTGGATACCGTGAAATTAGGGAGAAAAAGGGGTAAAAATTCAACAAAAACTTTAAAAAAGTTAACTCAGTTGTAAAGGTAGAAGTTTCCGGTGATCTATCTCACACCAGAACAACAATGGTTGGAAGTACTAGGGCCTAGAGTTTTCTGGGTCAGGAAAAACTCATGGCCCCTAGTGGGAGGGCATTGTGAAGTGCAGTGAGAGAGGGTTGGCGGGAGGGGTTGAGGTCATCTGTGATGTTATTTCCTGAGTGTCAGCAAGGCATTGACGTCCCATAGCAAGTTCCTCATCTGGTCCAGAATCTTAATCTCCTAGTTCTTCTGCCTTACCTCTTGTGGGTGGGACCATGACACACAGAACCCAATTAGAATCAATGAAATGTACTAGCTGTTGGTTTTCATTCAACAAACAATATTGAAATCAGTGACATAGAGGGGGAGTGGACCCGTCACAAACCTCCAGCACTTCTTGTCTCTCCGGGTTTACAGCTGGACTGCAGGGCTCCACTCTCGCAGGGCTCCATCTCCTCTCCTACATATACACTAAGTTCCTCACGTCACTGACACACGTCAAAACAACTGCACGACAAGTAATATTGTCAAAGGTGACATAGACAGAAAAACAGATAAGAGCTTGTGTATAGACAGAAAGACAAACGTGTGCTTGATTCACACTAGAGGGCTGACCCGAATCGTACAGGACTGGCTAGGATATTTTATTTTGACATGATCCATTCCAGCATGGGTTCCAGCAACTATGGTGAATGCATAACCAAGCCAGCCCAGTACCGCTTGGGCAGGGTTAATGGAGTGAAAGGGTAATGGAGGGATGCTGTACATAGACCGAAATTGAATTGAGCCCTACCTCTGGGAGTTCTTCCTGCAGGTCAGAGGTCATCTCCACACTGCGCTCATAGAGGAGGCGGAGCTTGCGGAGGAGCAGGGCCAGCGGATGGAGGTGCTCCTGGAGTTTCCCGAAGCGGTCCTGATACACAGCCTGGCTCTGGGTCACCCCGTTAGGCAGCTGACACACAGGGGGGACAACCACAGAATGAGGCTCAATACTATATTGCATAAACAGTATTGCTGTATATTGAATCTCTATGGGGAAACGCTTGATGAGACCGACAGAGAGCACAACTCAGTACATCATTCTTTAATGAACCCCCCCCACTCAAGACAGATATGGTGGTCAACTTAACAGCAGACATTTAAATGAGACAAGGATTAATACAGATCATATAAAAGCATCATGTATGAACACGCTATTATATTACCTGTGTGGCTCTTGTGATCTGGAAGATCTCCATAGTGAGTGTGATGACGTCCTGGATGGTCTCCTGGCTGATGCGACAGAGTAACAAGGGAGATCTCTCTCAGGGCTCCCTGAGGGGGCACAGGGAGCTGGACGGGGCCTAGGGGCAGGTGGTACTGCTGCTGCTGGGGGAGCATCCCAGCCAGACCAAGCCCCTTCTGAAGTAAGGGTGTAGCCGTATCGGATCTAGGGAGAGAAAAGGGGAGGTCAAAGGGCAAGAGGAGGTGTGGCACAGGTAAGCAATCACTCTTTTTTTGGTATATTTTACCCCCTTTTTCGATCTTGTCTCATCGCTGCAACTCCCCAATGGGCTCGGGAGGCAAAGGTCGAGTAATGCGTCCTCCGAAACATGACCAGCCAAACCGCGCTTCTTAACACCCGCCCGCTTAACCCGGAAGCCAGCCGCACCAATGTCTCGGAGGAAACACTATTCACCTGAGAACCGAAGTCAGCCAGCAGGCGCCCGGCCCTCCACAAAGAGTTGCTAAGACGCGATGAGCCTAGTTAAAGCCCCCCCGGGCCAAACCCTTCCCTAACCGGGGAAATTGTGCGCAACCCTACGGAACTCACAGTCACGGCAGGTTGTGATACAGCCCGGGATCAAACCCGGGTATGTAGTGACGCTTCTAGCAGTATTAGACTGCTGCGCCACTCTGGAGGACTCGCACAAGAAGCTTTTATCAAACATGAAAATCAAAGTAATACTGCTTACTTAACTAACCAAAGATTTGTTAAACCAAGCTAAAGATATTTGGGGAGGCATTTACTCGTGCGGCTCAGTTGGTGGAGAATGGTGCCTGCAACACCAGGGTTGTGGGTTCGATTCCCACGGGGGGACCAGTACGAAAAAGTATAAATCTGTATGCACTCACTACTGTATAAGGATAAGAGTGTCTAAATGACTAAAATGTAAATAATAACAACAGCACCCTTGTTATGCTAGATGCCCCAATAATGGACTAATGGAGCCTAACGTTACTCCTTTATAGTCCAAGGACATGTTCTGTTTTAAAGGCGAATTGGCTCTGGAAGCCAAAACAGCCAAATAGTCCATCTAAACACGAATCGATTCTCAATTGCGGTACGGTTCTAGAAACATATATCCTTCTACTTTCATATCACATTAAAATAATCTCACAAATGTAAAATATAGACTTACCATTTTAACCGATTTTAACAGTTGCAGCCGACAGTCTGTTTTCAGTGTCATGTTTGTGGCGTTCTTCTGTTTACACACAGGTGTGTAATTCTATATGGTTATTCTATATTATAAACTGGGTGGTTCGAGCCCTGAATGCTGATTGGCTGACAGCCGTGGTATATCAGACAGTATACTTACTGTACCACGGGGATGACAAAACATGTATATTTATTCCTCTAGTTACATTGGTAACCAGTTTATAATAGCAATAAGGCACCCCAGGATTTGTGATATATGGCCAATATACCGAGGCTAAGGGCTGTGTCGGATGCCACACCTCATCAAGCCTTATTGCTTTATTATAGCATGGCATTGTTGAATAATCCTTTTTGATTGGCTTGAAGGGCATTCTAGAGCCTGCATTATTTCACTATAACGCACGGTATATTTGCGAGATAGAATTCAATGGCTAGTTCATTTTTACATGTGTTGTATGAGCTGCTTTTGAAAGCAAAAGTCGAATTGAAAACAGAATTGGTATTGTTGAATACGATTTTCATAATAGCAAGCTAGGACTGATGGTTTGGTTAGCTAAACTAGCAAGTCTGTTAGCTACAGTAGTTGCTGTGGTTACCAAACTATCTATTAAACTTCTCATCTACTTCAGTGGATGTTGAACACATAGTGGCCAATGTGTTCAATTATTGCCATGGCAGAAAAGAGATAATCCTCTCTGGGCTGTATGTGTTCTCTGGGGAATAATGCAACGCCGTGGAAGGGCAACTTTAACAACTGACAACAGGGTCCAAGGAGTGACGGAGAAGAGCCAGTGGGACCTGAAGCACCATCTATCTTCCAAGGCGTTTTGCAAGCCTGGATGACTGTAATGGCATACCAGGAAACACACACAGCTCTTCAGAGAGAATACAAGGGCTCCTCAAAAATGACACAGAGTTTTCATTGCGTATAGCGTACCTGAGTCGTAGATGAAAACACACGTTGTAACGTATTTGTGAAATAAGGCATTTATCTTGTCAATTTTAAGATTTCTTTTTATTCTTTCACAACAATAATAAACATATATGTTGACATAACTCTGTAATGTTTTTATATAATTATTTTGAAAAAACTGTTGTTTGAAATGTGTTTTTATGGCACAAATAGGGACCAAAGATACTATACTAAACATATGTATAAAATGCAACATGTTAAGTGTTGGGAACATGTTTCATGAGCTGAAATAAAATATCCCAGAAATGTTCCATTATGCACAAACAACGTATTTCTCACGAATTTGGTGCACAAATTTGTTTGTTTGCCAAGATAATCCATCCACCTGAAAGGTGTGGCATATCAAGAAGTTGGTTAAATAGCATGATCATCACACAGGTGCACCTTCTCCTGGGGACAACAAAAGGCCATGAGCAGTTTTGTCACACAACACAATTCTACAGATGTTGAGGGAGCGTGCATTTGGCATGCTGACTGCAGGAATGTCCACCAGAGCTGTTGCCAGGGAACTGAATGTTCATTTTTCTACCATAAACCACCTCCAATGTCTTTTTAGAGAATTTGGCAGTACGTCCAACCAGCCTCACAACCGCAGACCACGCGCCAGCCCAGGACCTCCACTGAGGATTATTTCTGTCTGTAATAAAGTCCCTTTTGTGGGGAAAAACTCCTTCTGATGGGCTGGGCCTGGCTCCCAGCTAGGTGAGACTATGCCCTCTCAGGCCCACCCATGGCTGCTCCTCTGCCCAGTCATGTGAAATCCATAGATTAGAGCAGAATAATTTTTTTTTTCAATTGACTAATTTCCTTATATGAACTGTAACTCAGTAAAATCGTTGAAATTGTTGCATGTTCCGTTTATATTTTTGTTCAGTATAGTAAAACAACAAAGGCTAAGGTCTATTTTTCTCAATTTCCTCCTAACTGACGTGCCCAAAGTAAACTGCATGTTGCTCAGGCCCTGATGCCAGGATATGCATATAATTGGTAACATTGGAAAGAAAACACTCTGAAGTTTGTAGAAATGTTAAAATAATGTAGGAGACTATAACACAATAGATATGGTAGGAGAAAATCAGAAGAAAAAACAACCAGATATTTTTTTTGAGAGACCATGCTCTTCCATTGGAACATATAGGGAAATAATTCAATCTAGCTCCCAGTATGCAATTCCTATGGCTTCCGCTGGGCGTCAGTAGTCTTTGTTCAAGGTTTCAGGCTTGTTTCTTCCAAAATGAGTAAGAAATATGAGTTTTACTACAGGGACACAGACTTGGAAATTAGATGAAGAGGATACGCACCTACTAATATCATTTTCCTATTGAACATACTTCTTTCCGTGTTAAACATTATAGTTTAATTACATTTTAGGGTATCTGAGGATTAAATAGAAACGTATTTTGACTTGTTGAAACAGTTTAGGGGTAGATTTTCAAATTAATTTCTCTGCACGTTGAACGAGTGGATTACTCAAATCAATGGCGCCAACTAAACAGACTTTTTGGGGTACAAAGAAGGATTTTATCTAACAAAACGACACTACATGGTATATCTGGGACCCTTTGGATGACAAATCAGAGGAACATTTTCAAAAAGAAAGTGAATATTTAATCGCTATTTGTGAATTTAGGAAAACAGTGCCTGTGGAAAAATATGTTGATATGAGGCGCCGTCCTCAAACAATTGCATGGCATGCTTTAGCTGTAATGTCTACTGTAAATCGGACAGTGCAGATAGATTAACAAGAATTTAAGCTTTTAACCGATATAAGACACTTGTGTCATGACTGTCCTGATCAGGTCAGGCTCCAGGAGACCATAACTCTACAATTTATCTCTCACCCCAACAGAGGAGGAGAGATTTAGGGGTATGAAGATGTGGGGGTTTTATGACCCCTCACACCCATGGTAAATCTTAGGCCACACACAACATTCCTTTGTCCCGTTACTATGGAGAACCAACCTCAGAACATTAAACATGAAATAAAGGGACTTTGGAACAATGGTTTCCATCAGCCACAATGGTGGTCATGACGATAGATGGAATATGGAAATGTATGTCATTTTTGTTTTGTTATTAAAAGTTAATAGATGACGTTATTACGAAAACATTGTAACTGTAAGAGCTTTCCTAGGATATGTTTGATGTTTATATATTGTACGTTGTGTGGAAAATGTCCAAAGCAATCAGGACTCCTGGACATGGGAGGAGATTCTGAACGGTAAGGGACCCTGGGCACAGGCTGGAGAATATCGCCGCCCCAAGGCTGAGCTGGAGGCAGCGAAATCCGAGAGGCGGTGGTATGAGGAGGCAGCCCCAAAAATGGCATGGCGAAGTCAGGTAGGAGACCTGCGCCAACTCCCCGTGCTTACCGTGGAGAGAGAGGGACCGGGCAGGCACCGTGTTATGCCGTGAGGCGCACAGTCATAGCCCGGTGCGGTACATAGCAGAGCCTCGTATCAGCCGGGCTAGAGTGGGCATCGAGCCAGGTGCCCTTGTATTTCGTGGGTGTTTATTTTCTGTGTCTGTGTTCCACACGGAACTGTTTCGGTTGGTTATTTCACGTGTCGTTTATTGTTTTGTTTCAGTGTTCGATTGTTTTAATAAAGAGCATGAACAGGTACCACGCTGCGCATTGGTCCTCCGATCCTTACTACTCCTCCTCGTAAGAGGAAGACAGCCGTTACACAGAGAATTGCCCTAAAGGCGGTTACGCCCACTTCTGACCCGAGGGTATAAGACCTGTGAGTTAAGAATTAACATATAAGACTAAGTGACCCAAGCCGCAGCCAAGGTCTAAAAAGTCAACGAACCCAAAACGCAACACAAGGTTGAAAACAAATAAATATTTTTTCTATCCAAGCTACGGATGAGTAGCTGTGTCTAAGCGGGGGAATTCAAGCCGGACCATCTAGCCTCCACTCTCCATCGAATCGTGGTATCTATACTGTTTGATTCCTAAGCTGTGAGCTCTGAGCTACAAAGCTGTCTGTCCTCAGAAGACCCCTTCCAGAGCAAGGGCGAGGAAACAGACCACTAAGCCAAAAGGACACTGACATCGTGAGGAGAGTTGCGCCGGAGAAGTGCGTCATTGAGAAGCCTAAACGACCCACGCGGAGCTTCCCATCTGAGACCTCCCACACGTAATTACATCATTATATTCTGACCCATAAGAGCGGCAGTTTGGGGCAAGGCTAGGGTTAAAATAAGCATAGCTGACAAATGCACCCAAATGTACTGTATATTTATCTCGTGTACTTTCTCTTTTTCTCTCTCTTTTAAATCCCCATTTTGGGTGACACGCGCCATAGTGTGTTGGTCCGTTATACTAAGTTCTAACCAATATCATAGACTGTGTTTTGTGTATGTATATCTTTTTATCATCATTTTAGCTTTCTAGTAAATAAATACTCAACTAAGATTGGTGTGGTACGAAATCATTGGTGAGACCCGGGTCCGTGCAGATTCCCAGATTATGCGATGTTCAGAACGAGACTGTAGAGGTACACTGCCTTGCGAAAGTATTCGGCCCCCTTGAACTTTGCGACCTTTTGCCACATTTCAGGCTTCAAACATAAAGATATAAAACTGTATTTTTTTGTGAAGAATCAACAACAAGTGGGACACAATCATGAAGTGGAACGACATTTATTGGATATTTCAAACTTTTTTAACAAATCAAAAACTGAAAAATTGGGCGTGCAAAATTATTCAGCCCCTTTACTTTCAGTGCAGCAAACTCTCTCCAGAAGTTCAGTGAGGATCTCTGAAGGATCCAATGTTGACCTAAATGACTAATGATGATAAATACAATCCACCTGTGTGTAATCAAGTCTCCGTATAAATTCACCTGCACTGTGATAGTCTCAGAGGTCCGTTAAAAGCGCAGAGAGCATCATGAAGAACAAGGAACACACCAGGCAGGTCCGAGAAGAAGTTTAAAGCCGGATTTGGATACAAAAAGATTTCCCAAGCTTAAAACATCCCAAGGAGCACTGTGCAAGCGATAATATTGAAATGGAAGGAGTATCAGACCACTGCAAATCTACCAAGACCTGGCCGTCCTTCTAAACTTTCAGCTCATACAAGGAGAAGACTGATCAGAGATGCAGCCAAGAGGCCCATGATCACTCTGGATGAACTGCAGAGATCTACAGCTGAGGTGGGAGACTCTGTCCATAGGAAAACAATCAGTCGTATCTTGCACAAATCTGGCCTTTATGGAAGAGTGGCAAGAAGAAAGCCATTTCTTAAAGATATCCATAAAAAGTGTCATTTAAAGTTTGCTACAAGCCACCTGGGAGACACACCAAACATGTGGAAGAAGGTGCTCTGGTCAGATGAAACCAAAATTGAACTTTTTGGCAACAATGCAAAACGTTATGTTTGGCGTAAAAGCAACACAGCTCATCACACTGAACACACCATCCCCACTGTCAAACATGGTGGTGGCAGCATCATGGTTTGGGCCTGCTTTTCTTCAGCAGGGACAGGGAAGATGGTTAAAATTGATGGGAAGATGGATGGAGCCAAATACAGGACCATTCTGGAAGAAAACCTGATGGAGTCTGCAAAAGACCTGAGACTGGGACGGAGATTTGTCTTCCAACAAGACAATGATCCAAAACATAAAGCAAAATCTACAATGGAATGGTTCAAAAATAAACATATCCAGGTGTTAGAATGGCCAAGTCAAAGTCCAGACCTGAATCCAATCGAGAATCTGTGGAAAGAACTGAAAACTACTGTTCACAAATGCTCTCCATCCAACCTCACTGAGCTCGAGCTGTTTTGCAAGGAGGAATGGGAAAAAAGGTCAGTCTCTCGATGTGCAAAACTGATAGACATACCCCAAGCGACTTACAGCTGTAATCGCAGCAAAAGGTGGCGCTACAAAGTATTAACTTAAGGGGGCTGAATAATTTTGCACGCCCAATTCTTCAGTTTTTGATTTGTTAAAAAAGTTTGAAACATCCAATAAATGTCGTTCCACTTCATGATTGTGTCCCACTTGTTGTTGATTCTTCACAAAAAAATACAGTTTTATATCTTTATGTTTGAAGCCTGAAATGTGGCAAAAGGTCGCAAAGTTCAAGGGGGCCGAATACTTTCGCAAGGCACTGTAACTGGTTGATTAGCGACTGTTGTAAAATCGATATTCTGATATTCTTTGAGTTAGTTTGGGAAATAGAAACTCAATAAAACTATTTTTCCCATGGTGCCCCAGGTTAATGAGGTAATAATTGCTTGATTAATTTAATCACGCAATTAGAAACCTTTAATCATTCGATGAGCAACAGTCGTCACATTAACTAATACAACGTCACTTGTATGTACTTAGATGTTTAATATCCATAATTTGTTTGATTATTTATTTGAATTGCGCGCCCTCCAGATTCCCCCGGAAGTTGCCCCGCCAGCGGGACGCCTAGCCTTATACAACAGAATATCTGAACTTCATTGTCTGATCTGATTGGCAACGACGTTCAGATATTCTGCGGCATTCAAACATTTTTCTACCAGTATCACTGGGGCCCATGTCTACAACTAAAACACACCCTACAACCTCAAACTGCCACCACAGTAATTACGTTAGATTTCAGCAAGTCACTCTATTTCATGGAATTGGAGGTCTACCACGTGAAGTGGCCACTCATTTATTGAAATGTTTTTACTCCAAACACACAGGCTCCCAGTGGAGAAATGGAAAGAGTGCCAACAAAAGAGGAGAGGTGTTAATGTTACCTTGATTAATTAACTTAGCTATATATGTAACAGTATGGCTAACAAACAATAACAGTCACTCAACTTGGTTTATTTTGCTAATTCAACGCTATTCATGTCAATCCTTATCCCAGTCTGCTGTTCCCACATGCTTCAAGAGGGCCACCATTGTTCCTGTTCCCAAGAAAGCTAAGGTAGCTGAGCTAAACGACTACCGTCATCATGAAGTGCTTTGAGAGACTAGTCAAGGACCATATCACCTCCACCCTACCTGACACCCTAGACCCACTCCAATTTGCTTACCGCCCAAATAGGTCCACAGACGATGCAATCTCAACCACACTGCACACTGCCCTAACCCATTTGGACAAGAGGAATACCTATGAGAGAATGCTGTTCATCGACTACAGCTCAGCATTTAACACCATAGTACCCTCCAAACTCGTCATCAAGCTCGAGACCCTGGGTCTCGACCCCGCCCTGTGCAACTGGGTACTGGACTTCCTGACGGGCCGCCCCCAGGTGGTGAGGGTAGGTAACAACATCTCCACCCCGCTGATCCTCAACACTGGGGCCCCACAAGGGTGCGTTCTGAGCCCTCTCCTGTACTCCCTGTTCACCCACGACTGCGTGGCCACGCACGCCTCCAACTCAATCATCAAGTTTGCGGACGACACTACAGTGGTAGGCTTGATTACCAACAACGACGAGACTGCCTACAAGGAGGAGGTGAGGGCCCTCGGAGTGTAGTGTCAGGAAAATAACCTCACACTCAACGTCAACAAAACTAAGGAGATGATTGTGGACTTCAGGAAACAGCAGAGGGAACACCCCCCTATCCACATCGATGGGACAGTTGTGGAGAGGGTAGTAAGTTTTATGTTCCTCGGCGTACACATCACAGACAAACTGAATTGGTCCACCCACACAGACAGCATCGTGAAGAAGGCGCAGCAGCGCCTCTTCAACCTCAGGAGGCTGAAGAAATTCGTCTTGTCACCAAAAACACTCACAAACTTCTACAGATGCACAATCAAAAGCATCCTGTCGGGCTGTATCACCGCCTGGTACGGCAACTGCTCCGCCCACAACCGTAAGGCTCTCCATAGGGTAGTGAGGTCTGCACAACGCATCACCGGGGGCAAAGTACCTGCCCTCCAGGACACCTACACCACCCGATGTCACAGGAAGGCCATAAAGATCATCAAGGACAACAACCACCCGAGCCACTGCCTGTTCACCCCGCTATCATCCAGAAGGCGAGGTCAGTACAGGTGCATCAAAGCTGGGACCGAGAGACTGAAAAACAGCTTCTATCTCAAGGCCATCAGACTGTTAAACAGCCACCACTAACATTGAGTGGCTGCTGCCAACACACTGACTCAACTCCAGCCACTTTAATAATGGGAATTGATGTAAAATATATCACTAGCCACTTTAAACAATGCTACTTAATATAATGTTTACATACCCTACATTATCCATCTCATATGTATATGTATATGTATATGTATATGTATATACTGTACTCTATCATCTACTGCATCTTTATGTAATACGTGTATCACTAGCCACTTTAAACTATGCCACTTTGTTTACATACCCTACACTGCTCATCTCATATGTATATACTGTGCTCGGTACCATCTGCTGCATCTTGCCTATGCCGTTCTGTACCATCACTCATTCATATCTTTATGTACATATTCTTTATCCCTTTACACTTGTGTGTATAAGGGAGTAGTTTTGGAATTGTTAGGTTAGATTACTTGTTGGTTATTACTGCATTGTCGGAACTAGAAGCAAAAGCATTACGCTACACTCGCATTAACATCTGCTAACCATGTGTATGTGACAAATAAATTTGATTTGATTTGCTATGTAACTGTAATTTACACAAGTAAATGCTAAATCTGACTTTGAGAAACATAAGTCATTGGACAAAGGCGTCTTCTGGAGAGTTTTAAGAGACCCAACTCTCAGTCTGAACATTAACACTCAACGCTAGCAGTACATTATGGAAGCATAATGACCTCATCTTTCAGATCAGCACATAGCCATGGGAAGTAGGAGTGCTGAGCACCCCCTGAAAAATCTGAAAAATCCATTGTCAGTAACAATGCAAAACATGTCCATATTACACCAGCTACGAGTTATGGAAAACACTAGTTTACGGGATATTACAGTGAACTTTGACCTAATGTAATTACATTTTAACTTAGTAAAATTGAATGCTAAACATTTGGTCGTCTGCCGCTATTAGATCACTAATCCATTGTCACTAACATTGCAAAGCGTAACATGTCCATATTATGCCAGCTGAAAGATGGTTGTTTCAAGATAACTTCTTCAGTCAGAATATTGTTTTCGAACAATTTGCCCGCTTAAGTACATGTCAATATAGTTGTCACCTTCAGTCTCGTTTTGTGTTTAAACACAAAGAGTTGCTTAACGTTGGCTTGCTAAATAATTAATGAAATACTATGAAGCAAGTTAGGTAGTGAAATAAAAACATATATTTAACGGTGTAAAGTGGTGTCTTTTCAAAGCAAATCAAATCAAATTTATTTATATAGCCCTTCGTACATCAGCTGATATCTCAAAGTGCTGTACATAAACCCAGCCTAAAACCCCAAACAGCAAGCAATGCAGGTGTAGAAGCACAGTGAATTGGAAAAACTCCCTAGAAAGGCCAAAACCTAGGAAGAAACCTAGAGAGGAACCAGGCTATGAGGGGTGGCCAGTCCTCTTCTGGCTGTGTCGGGTGGAGATTATAACAGAACATGGTCAAGATGTTCAAATGTTCATAAATGACCAGCATGGTCGAATAATAATAAGGCAGAACAGTTGAAACTGGAGCAGCAGCACAGTCAGGTGGACTGGGGATAGCAAGGAGTCATCATGTCAGGTATTCCTGGGGCATGGTCCTAGGGCTCAGGTCCTCCGAGAGAGAGAAAGAAAGAGAGAATTAGAGAGAGCATATGTGGGATGGCCAGTCCTCTTCTGGCTGTGCCGGGTGGAGATTATAACAGAACATGGCCAAGATGTTCAAATGTTCATAAATGACCAGCATGGTCGAATAATAATAAGGCAGAACAGTTGAAACTGGAGCAGCAGCACGGCCAGGTGGACTGGGGACAGCAAGGAGTCATCATGTCAGGTAGTCCTGGGGCATGGTCCTAGGGCTCAGGTCCTCCGAGAGAGAGAAAGAGAGAAGGAGAGAATTAAAGAACGCACACTTAGATTCACACAGGACACCGAATAGGACAGGAGAAGTACTCCAGATATAACAAACTGACCCTAGCCCCCCGACACATAAACTACTGCAGCATTAAATACCGGAGGCTCCAAACAACTGGGATCTCGGAAAACGAGTTCCAACTGGGAAAAAAATCTAATTGATACGGTCATCCAACTCAGTATTCCAATATGGCTGCCAATGCAATGCCATATATGGATATGTGTGTGTGTGAGACGTCTGAACTCAGTAGCTCTACTCTCATTGGTCCTAATGATTTGTTTAAATTTTTTGCAACCTCACCCATCTAGTTATTTGTAGCTAGCTAGCTAGTGTTAGCTAAACAATTGCCAGCAGATCGTTTTGTGAATAGAACTTGTGTGTATCGCAATCAGATTAAATTGTATTCAATATTTTTTGTTGCAAACTAGCTAAGTAGCTATCTATCTATACCCATTTTTAACGAGCCATATCTCTTGACTGTGTTGCAGGCTACATGCATATGTATGGTGTTAAACAAGGTGTTATAAGAGGTGTTATATTAAATTTACCTGCACATGTACCTAGCTACCAGCCTGTAACTATATTGCAGTGTCTTTCAGAGTCAATATTAGAGATTCAACAAGGTTGTTTTGAGACCTAACAAACATTGTTTATCAAAACCAATTTAAAATACAAAAACAACAAACCACAACAGGACATTTCCTTAATCCCACCTGGCCTATCAGAGGTTAAGATGGAGCCACCAGCAAATTGCTTACACCTATCCAATACTTCTAGATCTACACAACAAGTGTCTAAGGGCTATGGTTTATTTGGGTTTCAGAGATTAGTGCCAATGGACCAGGCCCAGATCAACACTGCATTTATGTGGTCTAATGGCCAACCCCACAATAACAACAGACTCTATCTGCGCTATTAGGTATAATAGGCCTGACTATACTAGGGCTAGTAGGGATCAGGCTTTCCTGACCTGTCTTGGCATGTAGGGCATTGGTCACCAACCCTGTTCCCGGAGAGCCACAGGGCATGCAGTGGAGGGTTTGTAAGTGTTGGGCTTGAACCCGCTGCTTACCCTACAGCTCCACATGGTTAAACAGTGTCTAATGTGATGTCGCAGCATGCTATTTATTTACTCTACAACACAGCTACAAGTTTAAGAGCAGGTAAGGTAAGTCGACTAGGCCTACTTATTATAGGCAGGGTTGGATGATGACCACTTAGTACCCACAGGGCAGGTCATCAGTTACCTTGGTCTTTAAGGGGAGGGCAATATCTGCACTTGCAACGTCATCGTAGGTTAAGACTGATTCGCCAGTGTGTGTTAGCATTAATAACTGCATTGAAACCTGAAATGTTTATTTGTAAATGTTTCATGATGTATCTGATCAATTATGTGCTGGAGGGGTCTCAGGCACTGCATCTCAGTGCTAGAGGCGTCACTACAGACCCTGGTTCGATCCCAGGCTGTATCACAACCGGCCCTGATCGGGAGTCCCATAGGGCAGCGCACAACTGGCCCAGCATAGTCCAGGTTATTAGGGGAGTGTTTGGCCGAGGTAGGCCGTCATTGTAAAATAATTATTTATTTTTAACTGACTTGCCTAGTTAAAGAAAGGTTAAATAAATAAATAATAATATTGATCTCTCTTTCTCTAGTTCAAGAGCCAAGGAGAGAGGATGTGCATGGAGAGCTCAGTTGTCCTGAGTCTGCACAACTCTGCCAGGACCTAGGATCAAGAGAGACACTCAAGTGTTTTAGTACTATATCTCTTGACACAATGATGAAAATAATCATGGCCTCTAAACCTTCAAGCTGCATACTGGACCCTATTCCAACTAAACTACTGAAAGAGCTGCTTCCTGTGCTTGGCCCTCCTATGTTGAACATAATAAACGGCTCTCTATCCACCGGATGTGTACCAAACTCACTAAAAGTGGCAGTAATAAAGCCTCTCTTGAAAAAGCCAAACCTTGACCCAGAAAATATAAAAAACTATCGGCCTATATCGAATCTTCCATTCCTCTCAAAAATTTTAGAAAAGGCTGTTGCGCAACAACTCACTGCCTTCCTGAAGACAAACAATGTATACGAAATGCTTCAGTCTGGTTTTAGACCCCATCATAGCACTGAGACGGCACTTGTGAAGGTGGTAAATGACATTTTAATGGCATCGGACCGAGGCTCTGCATCTGTCCTCGTGCTCCTAGACCTTAGTGCTGCTTTTGATACCATCGATCACCACATTCTTTTGGAGAGATTGGAAACCCAAATTGGTCTACACGGACAAGTTCTGGCCTGGTTTAGATCTTATCTGTCGGAAAGATATCAGTTTGTCTCTGTGAATGGTCTGTCCTCTGACAAATCAACTGTAAATTTCGGTGTTCCTCAAGGTTCCGTTTTAGGACCACTATTGTTTTCACTATATATTTTACCTCTTGGGGATGTTATTCGAAAACATAATGTTAACTTTCACTGCTATGCGGATGACACACAGCTGTACATTTCAATTAAACATGGTGAAGCCCCAAAATTGCCCTTGCTAGAAGAATGTGTTTCAGACATAAGGAAGTGGATGGCTGCAAACTTTCTACTTTTAAACTCGGACAAAACAGAGATGCTTGTTCTAGGTCCCAAGAAACAAAGAGATCTTCTGTTGAATCTGACAATTAATCTTAATGGTTGTACAGTCGTCTCAAATAAAACTGTGAAGGACCTCGGCGTTACTCTGGACCCTGATCTCTCTTTTGAAGAACATATCAAGACCATTTCAAGGACAGCTTTTTTCCATCTACGTAACATTGCAAAAATCAGGAACTTTCTGTCCAAAAATGATGCAGAAAAATTAATCCATGCTTTTGTCACTTCCAGGTTAGACTACTGCAATGCTCTACTTTCCGGCTACCCGGATAAAGCACTAAATAAACTTCAGTTAGTGCTAAATACGGCTGCTAGAATCCTGACTAGAACCAAAAAATTTGATCATATTACTCCAGTGCTAGCCTCTCTACACTGGCTTCCTGTCAAAGCAAGGGCTGATTTCAAGGTTTTACTGCTAACCTACAAAGCATTACATGGGCTTGCTCCTATCTATCTCTCTGATTTGGTCCTGCCGTACATACCTACACGTACGCTACGGTCACAAGATGCAGGCCTCCTAATTGTCCCTAGAATTTTTAAGCAAACAGCTGGAGGCAGGGCTTTCTCCTATAGAGCTCCATTTTTATGGAACGGTCTGCCTACCCATGTCAGAGACGCAAACTCGGTCTCAACCTTTAAGTCAATACTGAAGACTCATCTCTTCAGTGGGTCATATGATTGAGTGTAGTCTGGCCCAGGAGTGGGAGGGTGAACGGAAAGGCTCTGGAGCAACGAACCACCCTTGCTGTCTCTGCCTGGCCGGTTCCCCTCTTTCCACTGGGATTCTCTGCCTCTAACCCTATTACAGGGGCTGAGTCACTGGCTTTACTGGGGCTCTCTCATGCCGTCCCTGGAGGGGGTGCGTCACCTGAGTGGGTTGAGTCACTGATGTGGTCATCCTGTCTGGGTTGGCGCCCCCCCCCCCCCTTAAGTTGTGCCGTGGCGGAGGTCTTTGTGGGCTATACTCAGCCTTGTCTCAGGATGGTATGTTGGTGGTTGAAGATATCCCTCTAGTGGTGTGGGGGCTGTGCTTTGGCAAAGTGGGTGGGGTTATATCCTTCCTGTTTGGCCCTGTCCGGGGGTGTCCTCGGAGTGGGCCACAGTGTCTCCTGACCCCTCCTGTCTCAGCCTCCAGTATTTATGCTGCAGTAGTTTATGTGTCGGGGGGCTAGGGTCAGTTTGTTATATCTGGAGTACTTCTCCTGTCCTATTCGGTGTCCTGTGTGAATCTAAGTGTGCGTTCTCTAATTCTCTCCTTCTCTCTTTCTCTCTCTCGGAGGACCTGAGCCCTAGGACCATGCCCCAGGACTACCTGACATGATGACTCCTTGCTGTCCCCAGTCCACCTGGCTGTGCTGCTGCTCCAGTTTCAACTGTTCTGCCTTATTATTATTCAACCATGCTGATCATTTATGAACATTTGAACATCTTGGCCATGTTCTGTTATAATCTCCACCCGGCACAGCCAGAAGAGGACTGGCCATCCCACATATGCTCTCTCTAATTCTCTCTTTCTTTCTCTCTCTCGGAGGACCTGAGCCCTGGGACCATGCCCCGGGAGTGCCTGACATGATGGCTCCTTGCTGTCCCCAGTCCACCTGACTGTGCTGCTGCTCCAGTTTCAACTATTCTGCCTTATTATTATTCGACCATGCTGGTCATTTATGAACATTTGAACATCTTGACCATGTTTTGTTATAATCTCCACCCGGCACAGCCAGAAGAGGACTGGCCACCCCACATAGCCTGGTTCCTCTCTAGGTTTCTTCCTAGGTTTTGGCCTTTCTAGGGAGTTTTTCCTAGCCACCGTGCTTCTTCACCTGCATTGCTTGCTGTTTGGGGTTTTAGGCTGGGTTTCTGTACAGCACTTTGAGATATCAGCTGATGTACGAAGGGCTATATAAAATAAATTTGATTGATTGATTGATTGAGAGGAGGCCCAACCCACAATGTGTTTATGCACTTTTGTAGATCACTTGCTCTGACCCAAATGATAAAAGATTCCACCAGGATACGTGAAAGAGTGCAAAGTACGATTGACTTAATATTGGTGTCTGATAAATCTAAAATATCGCAGAGTAGAGTAATAGTATTTGGACTCAAAAAATACTGTGTTGAAAATTTTAGGGAGGAAGTGGGTACAATTGACTGGCCACCTGTACTAGATAGTGTATGGGTAGACAGTGCCTGGGAAGTCTTTAAATGTAGATTCCTTGATGTGGTGAATACGATGGCTCACATTAGACGGGTCAGGGAAAAGCAGAGATCTAGCCCTTGGTTTAATCATGAGATTCTAGAATCTATCCAAGCACGGAATAAGGCCTTTAAAAAATGTAAGAACTCTCAAGAGCAGCATGATTTTGTCCTATATAAACATCACAGAAATGAAGCACAGAGCAGGATGGATGAAGCTAAGAGGGGTTACTCTGCTGAGAAAATAATTGAGAACAGAAATGACCCTAAAAAGCTTTGGAAATCATTTAAGGAACTAGGCTGTAGTAGTACTACCAAAAACAAACCAAACAGTATTGGACTGAACATCAAGGGGGAGATGGTATATGAAAACGCAGATTGTCAATGAATACAACTCTTTTTTTTTACTTCTGTTGCTAGCAAGCTGGTTAGCAAGCTGCCCACCAGTTCTGGTTCGTATGGAAGCAACCAAGTCAAGAACTATTCTGTAGAGTTAGGGGTTCAGCCAAACACTTTTAATTTTGCAAAGGTAGCAACAGCCAAAATAGTCAGTATGCTGGCAGAGCTTAAATGCTCCCAAGCCACAGGCCTGGATAATATTCCTGCAAGGTTTCTTATAGATTCTGCTGAGCAAATTGGCCCTTGTATTAGGCACATCATTAATCTCTCTCTTGAACAAGGCACCTTTCCCAGGGACATGAAACAAGCTAAAGTTATACCTCTGTATAAGAACGGGATAAAGTCTGACCCTGGGAATTATAGGCCTGTATCTATCCTCTGTGTAACATCAAATATCCTGGAAAGAGTTGTACATGAGCAAATGCATGAACATGTTAACAAACAGGGTCTAACGTATGAATTTCAGTCGGGTTTTTAGAAAAACATACTCCACTGATTCATGTCTACTTTACTTGACTGACTTCATCAGGAAAGAGATTGATGAGGGAAATATGGGTGGGATGGTAATGCTTGACCTACAGAAGGCCTTTGATACAGTTAACCACTGTCTCCTAATATCCAACCTGGAGGCACTGGGGTTAAGCAGTATCCTTCTAGGCTGGGTAAAGTCCTATTTAGGAAGGGAGCAAGTAGTAGAGGTTAATGGTTCATTTTCTCAGGCAAAACCAATGAGTTGTGGCGTTCCGCAGGGAAGCGTGCTTGGGCCTCTGCTGTTTTTATTGTACATTAATGATATGAAAAATGCTTGTTCTTGCCATCTTTTTCTTTATGCGGATGACTCCACACTTCTGGTGTCTCACAAAAGTAAAACTATGTTGGAGAGCCTACTTAGCACTGAGCTTACTAATATTAGCAAATGGCTTGGAGATAATAAGCTATCTCTGCACTTAGGGAAAAGTGAAGCAATTATTTTTGGATCCAAACCTAAATTGTGTAGGTCGTCTGAAATCAGAGTGGAGTTAGGGGGTGAGGTGCTGACTACTAAAACCTCTGTTAGCTACTTGGGGTGTAACCTTGATGGAAGCTTGGGAGGTGTGAGTATGGCCAATAAAGTGCTAGAGAAGGTTAATGCCAGGACTACATTTTTGGCTAGAAAGTCCAAGCTGCTTGATAAGGACTCCATGAAAGTGCTAGCTACTGCCCTCATTCAATGCCATTTTTACTGTGCTAGTACTTCCTGGTTTGGGGACTTATCTAAACTTATGAAGGGGAAGCTCCAGATAGCCCAGAATAAGCTGATCAGGGTAGTATTGAAGGTGAGTCCACATACTTACATAGGCAGTAGCTGCTTTCAGGAACAAAAGTGGCTGCCTGTTGAGGCTAGGGTGTCACAGAATAGACTAGGTTTGGTTTACAGGAGTATTTATGGTCCTGCGCCCAGATATCTAAGTGATTACTTTCCTCGTGTTAGGGATGCACACAATCACAGCACCAGATCAGGTGTTGCTGATGTGTGCTTATACAGGTTCAGGAGTAATGCTGGGAAAGGTACTTTCTTGTATACTGGAGTCTCAAAATGGAATGAGTTGCCTATAAAAACAACGTCTTCTCTGGGCAGTTTTAAAAAATAAAGTAAAAATATGTTTGATGTCCTCTGTGCCCATATGAATAACCCCTGTGATATAACTGGAATGACGATATAGATGTTCTTCTTCTCTGTTTTTGTGTTATTATTTCACTGCCATACTGTGTTGGATCTTGTCTAGCCATCTTGTCTCAAGAGGACCACAATGGAAATAAGTTCCAGACTTTATTGTGTGTTATCCTCAATGATTTTATTAATGTGCATGTATGGCTTTTTCAAGTTTTATGTGAGCTTGTTTTTTTTTTAAATAGTCGAATGAGTAAAATAAAAAAAATAAAAAAGGAGGGACGTGGAGAGAAAGATAAGTACAATTTCACCAATATGAAATGGTGGCAGCATCTCACACTAAGCAGTGAGATCTCCCCTTCAAATTCAAAGCACACTGCACAACGTGTCCTGATAATAGCCTTCACACTGAGCAATTTCACAAGCTGATTGTTTACAATTGAGTCTCTTCCTTCCTTCTGTGTGTACGATAGCTGTAAATACATTGGGAGACGATGAAGGCCATTCTAATAATGTTGTTGACCCAGCCATACTGTACTAGCAACAACAAAAAAATCCTTTCTATTTTATTCAACTTTGTTCAATTCTATATACTATAAAATAATATAAAATAAGCAAATATTGGCTGTTAAATGGTTGGGATGATGGGTTGTAGGAAGCTCCTGTTTTCTGATTGGAGGAGATGGGCAAAATGATGGAGGGGGGAAGGTCAACGTCATTATGACCGTTTCTATTCCACAGTAGCCTGTCAAGTACAATATCATTTTGTTATTTGACAGATATAGTGACAATGTAGGTCTGTAAAGAAAAATGATAAATTAAGGCTAACAGATCATTTGACCTTATCGAACTAAGAATATGTTCAAATAGAATATTGCCTATATTTGTGACTTTATAAGTGTATAAGTGTATAAGTGTTGATAAAAGGACTGGATATCTTGTGGTTAACAGGGTCTGTGAAGTCTACAGTGTGCAACCCTTTTGGGTAATGTAGAACAGAAAAGCATTCACAAATTTCTACAAATTCTCCAAAATAAGCCATGATCATAGTTGGGGTAAGGGTTTAGTGTTTAATAATTATGCAATAAGGCCCGAGTGGGCGTGGTGTATGACCAATATTCCACAGCTAAGGGTTGGTCTTACTACAACACAACGCGGAGTGCCTGGACACAGCCCTTAGCCGTGGTATATTGTCCATATATCACAATCCCCGAGGTGCCTTGTTGCTAATATAAACTGTTTACCAATGGAATTAGAGCAATAAAAATGAGTGTTTTGTCATACTTGGGGTATACGGTCTGATATACCACAGCTGTCAGCCAATCAACATTCAGGGCTTGAACCGCCACGTTTACAATGGAGAATATACTACGTTTGCATTACATTTAGTCTTCATTTCAGCTACCTCTCTTACTAGCCCCTGGGCTTGTTGAGTTGTTCTCATTCCACAACCTCTTCTGCAAAATGTTATGATTTAGCTTCTTACCCGAAACCATCTCACCGGGTGCATAATGCCTGCAATCTTTCTGGACTTGCGAGAGGCAGAGTGACCTGATAATGGTGTTCTGGTTCCGCAACCAGAAAAGACAGTGCTTATCTGCTACGATTGCCTCATCCAAGCTCAACAATCTGTATAAGGTTTATCAACATACCGGGCACAAAAATGTTTTTTAACCTTACTGGAGTCAGGTCCAAAATTATTGGCACCCTTGATAAAAAATGAGCAAAAAAGACTGTATAAATAAATAATACAAATACTGAGCTATATTGAATGCTAGAAAAATATGGGGAAAATTATATTATTTTTTAGATATTTCAAATATTTAGTTTCGATACCTTTCAATACCTCACCTTGTGAGGATAACGGCACTGAGCCTTTCCCTAAAATGTTTTATGAGATTGGAGAACACATTGGGAGGGATCTTAGACCATTTCTCCATACAGAATCTTCCCAGATCTTTGATATCCTTCGTCTGCGTTTATGGACTGCCCTCTTCAATTTAAACCACAGCTTTTCAATGGGGTTCAAGTCCAGAGATTGAGATGGCCATTGCAAAATGTAAATATTTTTGTGGCCAATTAACAATTTCTTTGTGGATTTTGAGGTGTGCTTGGGGATATTTTCTTGCGGGAAAGTGTTAATGAACAATTTGGCTTTGTATTCGCACACATCTATTCCCTGCTCTTAAGCAAGAGGACTGAGCTCATTACATCCCACATGGTCATAATAACTCAAATGAATTCAGTTTTGACCCGTTCAAAGCCAGGCTGAAACTCTCCCCCAAAATAGTCTTTATCAACAGGGTCATATTGCCCTTTGAGGGTAGAATGTGGTTTATTAAACATCAAGGAGTAAAACTGTGGGTCAACTGAGACCTCTATGGGTTAACTGAGACTTCTATGGGTTAACCTACTCTTTGGTTTTTGGAGGAACGGTTCTGCATGTAAGTCCATCTCTCGTGAGTTATTAGCTACATGTAAGCCCATCTCTCGTGAGTTATTAGCTACATGTAAGTCCATCTCTCGTGAGTTATCAGCTACATGTAAGTCCATCTCTCATGAGTTATTAGCTACATGTAAGCCCATCTCTCGTGAGTTATTAGCTACATGTAAGCCCATCTCTCGTGAGTTATTAGCTACATGTAAGTCCATCTCTCGTGAGTTATTAGCTACATGTAAGTCCATCTCTCGTGAGTTATTAGCTACATGTAAGTCCATCTCTCATGAGTTATTAGCTACATGTAAGCCCATCTCTCGTGAGTTATTAGCTACATGTAAGCCCATCTCTCGTGAGTTATTAGCTACATGTAAGCCCATCTCTCGTGAGTTATTAGCTACATGTAAGTCCATCTCTCGTGAGTTATTAGCTACATGTAAGTCCATCTCTCATGAGTTATTAGCTACATGTAAGCCCATCTCTCGTGAGTTATTAGCTACATGTAAGCCCATCTCTCGTGAGTTATTAGCTACATGTAAGTCCATCTCTCGTGAGTTATTAGCTACATGTAAGTCCATCTCTCATGAGTTATTAGCTACATGTAAGTGCATCTCTCGTGAATTATTAGCTACATGTAAGTCCATCTCTCGTGAGTTATTAGCTACATGTACTGTAAGTCCATCTCTCGTGAGTTATTAGCTACATGTAAGTCCATCTCTCGTGAGTTATTAGCTACATGTAAGCCCATCTCTCGTGAGTTATTAGCTACATGTAAGCCCATCTCTCGTGAGTTATTAGCTACATGTAAGTCCATCTCTCGTGAGTTATTAGCTACATGTAAGCCCATCTCTCATGAGTTATTAGCTACATGTAAGCCCATCTCTCGTGAGTTATTAGCTACATATAAGTCCATCTCTCATGAGTTATTAGCTACATGTAAGTCCATCTCTCATGAGTTATTAGCTACATGTAAGCCCATCTCTCGTGAGTTATTAGCTACATGTAAGTCCATCTCTCGTGAGTTATTAGCTACATGTAAGTCCATCTCTCGTGAGTTATTAGCTACATGTAAGTCCATCTCTCGTGAGTTATTAGCTACATGTAAGTCCATCTCTCATGAGTTATTAGCTACATGTAAGCCCATCTCTCGTGAGTTATTAGCTACATGTAAGCACATCTCTTGTGAGTTATTAGCTACATGTAAGTCCATCTCTCGTGAGTTATAAGCTACATGTAAGCCCATCTCTCGTGAGTTATTAGCTACATGTAAGTCCATCTCTCGTGAGTTATTAGCTACATGTAAGTCCATCTCTCGCGAGTTATTAGCTACATGTAAGCCCATCTCTCGTGAGTTATTAGCTACATGTAAGTCCATCTCTCGTGAGTTATTAGCTACATGTAAGCCCATCTCTCGTGAGTTATTAGCTACATGTAAGTCCATCTCTCGTGAGTTATTAGCTACATGTACTGTAAGTCCATCTCTCGTGAGTTATTAGCTACATGTAAGTCCATCTCTCGTGAGTTATTAGCTACATGTAAGCCCATCTCTCGTGAGTTATTAGCTACATGTAAGCCCATCTCTCGTGAGTTATTAGCTACATGTAAGTCCATCTCTCGTGAGTTATTAGCTACATGTAAGTCCATCTCTCATGAGTTATTAGCTACATGTAAGCCCATCTCTCGTGAGTTATTAGCTACATGTAAGCCCATCTCTCGTGAGTTATTAGCTACATGTAAGTCCATCTCTCGTGAGTTATTAGCTACATGTAAGTCCATCTCTCGTGAGTTATTAGCTACATGTAAGTCCATCTCTCATGAGTTATTAGCTACATGTAAGCCCATCTCTCGTGAGTTATTAGCTACATGTAAGCCCATCTCTCGTGAGTTATTAGCTACATGTAAGCCCATCTCTCGTGAGTTATTAGCTACATGTAAGTCCATCTCTCGTGAGTTATTAGCTACATGTAAGTCCATCTCTCATGAGTTATTAGCTACATGTAAGCCCATCTCTCGTGAGTTATTAGCTACATGTAAGCCCATCTCTCGTGAGTTATTAGCTACATGTAAGTCCATCTCTCGTGAGTTATTAGCTACATGTAAGTCCATCTCTCATGAGTTATTAGCTACATGTAAGTGCATCTCTCGTGAATTATTAGCTACATGTAAGTCCATCTCTCGTGAGTTATTAGCTACATGTACTGTAAGTCCATCTCTCGTGAGTTATTAGCTACATGTAAGTCCATCTCTCGTGAGTTATTAGCTACATGTAAGCCCATCTCTCGTGAGTTATTAGCTACATGTAAGCCCATCTCTCGTGAGTTATTAGCTACATGTAAGTCCATCTCTCGTGAGTTATTAGCTACATGTAAGCCCATCTCTCATGAGTTATTAGCTACATGTAAGCCCATCTCTCGTGAGTTATTAGCTACATATAAGTCCATCTCTCATGAGTTATTAGCTACATGTAAGTCCATCTCTCATGAGTTATTAGCTACATGTAAGCCCATCTCTCGTGAGTTATTAGCTACATGTAAGTCCATCTCTCGTGAGTTATTAGCTACATGTAAGTCCATCTCTCGTGAGTTATTAGCTACATGTAAGTCCATCTCTCGTGAGTTATTAGCTACATGTAAGTCCATCTCTCATGAGTTATTAGCTACATGTAAGCCCATCTCTCGTGAGTTATTAGCTACATGTAAGCACATCTCTCGTGAGTTATTAGCTACATGTAAGTCCATCTCTCGTGAGTTATTAGCTACATGTAAGCCCATCTCTCGTGAGTTATTAGCTACATGTAAGTCCATCTCTCGTGAGTTATTAGCTACATGTAAGTCCATCTCTCGCGAGTTATTAGCTACATGTAAGCCCATCTCTCGTGAGTTATTAGCTACATGTAAGTCCATCTCTCGTGAGTTATTAGCTACATGTAAGCCCATCTCTCGTGAGTTATTAGCTACATGTAAGTCCATCTCTCGTGAGTTATTAGCTACATGTACTGTAAGTCCATCTCTCGTGAGTTATTAGCTACATGTAAGTCCATCTCTCGTGAGTTATTAGCTACATGTAAGCCCATCTCTCGTGAGTTATTAGCTACATGTAAGCCCATCTCTCGTGAGTTATTAGCTACATGTAAGCCCATCTCTCGTGAGTTATTAGCTACATGTAAGTCCATCTCTCGTGAGTTATTAGCTACATGTAAGCCCATCTCTCGTGAGTTATTAGCTACATGTAAGTCCATCTCTCGTGAGTTATTAGCTACATGTAAGTCCATCTCTCGTGAGTTATTAGCTACATGCAAGTCCATCTCTCGTGAGTTATTAGCTACATGTAAGCCCATCTCTCGTGAGTTATTAGCTACATGTAAGCCCATCTCTCGTGAGTTATTAGCTACATGTAAGTCCATCTCTCGTGAGTTATTAGCTACATGTAAGCCCATCTCTCGTGAGTTATTAGCTACATGTAAGCCCATCTCTCGTGAGTTATTAGCTACATGTAAGCCCATCTCTCGTGAGTTATTAGCTACATGTACTGTAAGTCCATCTCTCGTGAGTTATTAGCTACATGTAAGTCCATCTCACTAAAAACACCTGTTGCCAGTCAACATAAATAAGGACCGGTGGATCAATTCTCTATATGTTGTCAAGGGGGAAGGATACTGACGATCAAAAAACAACATGTACAGAAATACTGAGATTTAAAAAAAGTACATTTTTAAAAAGCACGAGTAAAAAACACTGACCAAGCTCTGTCCCACTCTCAAAATAATATCACCCAGTAATACACTGGGTAAGTACAACACCGCTCATTCAGCTCTCCTCTCCTTCTTTCCAGCTCATCCTCCACTCTCACCCCAATCTAGGTCAAGTTACCTTCAACCATTGGCAATGGCATCATCAAGTCCTTCTTCCCTTCTCCCCACCTGGGTTCTTAATATGACTGCCCCATCTGGTGGCGGAATGCTGGAACAACAACTCTTTTTTTCCGGGCCAGACTGGGGAGTTTCTCTTGAATCCACAGGTAAATTGTGGGAAAGTCATCGGTTGGCCACACTCCAGGTGGCCGGGGGGATCAAATGCAGCTGGTTGGATGGCAGCGGTGGGTACAGTTGGCAGCCCCCCTCAACTGGAGACTCTGAAACAGAAGAGACAGAAAGAGTTTAGGACTAGACACACTGTGATCTTGGAAATCAAAGCTCTTTACTAAAACATACTTGTTTTAGTGAGTGAGAACGATCATAGTTTTAGTAAGTAAGACTGTTGTTTTGCTGTTCCACTACATGCCATTCTAATCTGTCGTGCTGTGAGCCACTGACCTGTGTGTTCCTCAGGCAGCAGCAGGTGTCTTCTACAGGGGCAGGGTGGTCTGGCTTGGAGCCTCCTGACCTGTGTGTTCCTCAGGCAGTAGCAGGTGTCTTCTACAGGGGCAGGGTGGTCTGGCTGGGAGTCTCATGACCTGTGTGTTCCTCCTCAGCCAGCAGCAGGTGTCTTCTACACGGGCAGGGTGGTCTGGCTGGGAGCCTCCTGACCTGTGTGTTCCTCAGGCAGCAGCAGGTGTCTTCTACATGGGCAGGGGGGTCTGGCTGGGAGCCTCCTGACCTGTGTGTTCCTCAGGCAGCAGCAGGTGTCTTCTACAGGGGCAGGGTGGTCTGGCTGGGAGCCTCCTGACCTGTGTGTTCCTCCTCAGCCAGCAGCAGGTGTCTTCTACAGGGGCAGGGTGGTCTGGCTGGGAGCCTCCTACAGACGCTTTGTGACAGACCACCGCGGTGACATTAAACGCTCACTGCAGGACCAAACACATTCCCATCAGAGACTTCCGCATTTATAAATGATTCATTAACCATTCATAAACTAATTATAAACCCCTTGTAAAAGGAGCCTTATTGTAAAATGCCATTTTGCACCATAACGCTCACAAAATGTTACATGAAGTTATAATAGTTGATAGTATGAGAGTGAAAAGAGAGTAACCCACTCTCCATTTGTTCTTGGCAAAGTTGTTGTTCTTGGCGCTGACAGACTCATGGATGTTCTGATCCACGGCTGTGTCTCCAGTCATCCTGAGAGAAGTTGGGGGGGGGGGGGGGGGATAATAATAATATGTGGAAGATGGTGTTGTGTCTTTAGCTAAAAAAAAACACCACCGAGACACACACAACGATTTATGCATCTCTCATCTGAGAGTGGAGGACTACCGTGACCGAGTCGAAGATATCGCCGAGAAAGGGGGGGTGGAGAGAGAGGAACGTGAAAAAAAGAATACATCCAGTTAAACAAGATGTAAAAGACTGAAGACTGGACATACTTAAATTAGGAGTTGTGATGAGGGAGGAAAAATCGATACAGTTACATATCGCAATATTATTTTTGCGCTAATTAGCTGTACCTGCACCAAAACTCCAGGGTTTTTCCATATGCCGAGCAATATGTCTGACACATCGATTTGCAATAAAATCACAGTATCAAATCGCAATACATACAGAATTGCGAGAATCGCAATACATATTGTATCGGCACCTAACTATCATGATAATATTGTATTGTGACGTCCCTGGCAATTCCCAGCTCTAACCAGGAGTGGACAATCTTAGGCCAATTTATGACTAGTCCATAATGTAATAACTGCCAATAACATAATAGCTTTTTACATTTCTAATGTAATAACCAGTCTCCTGGCCCCTAGCGAAAGATAAAGAGAAAAATAAATAGATAGCTGTAGTACCCATGATACTATAATCCACACCAGCCTCCCCTTTTAGGTGGTTGTCCATCAGACGGAAGTACATCAGAGAGATCAGACCACATAAACAGACTGAAGGAATGAGTGTGTGTGTGTGTTCACCAGGTAGGTGGAGGCACGAGGTGGCTGTGTGTGTGCGACTGCGTGCTGGTGTATGTGTCTATATTAGGACTAACCAGAGACTTGGAGGCTGCGGGATGATTGTAAAGGCACCACCACACGGTCCTTTAGATGTCGAAGTACTGAACGAACAGCGCCGCCCGCAGGTCGAGGACGAGCAAGGAACTCAAACAGTTGGCTGCTGTCCAACGTTGAGTTCATGGATCCGGGAGGGACGGACATGTTCTGGAGTGATGATGGCCGGGAGAGGCATAGCCGAGAGACCCACATAGTTACTGCTCCTAGACGGAGGGGGACATACAGTGTGTGTGTTTGTGGTGCAGTGTGAGTTGGCTACAGGAATAAACCTAGGTGTCTGTAGCCTGGTCATAGATTTGGGCTCTTGCCAAGTTAAATGTAAAGGCCACTACAGAGACGGACAGAAGAAGAAGTCAATAAAGGACAGGGTGATGTTCCGAAGGCACAACACGAGAGAAAAACAGTGAAACGGTAGGTACTGTCTGAACTTGTGCAATATCAAATGCTTGTTTCGTTTTTTTCCCGTTGCAACACGTTTTGTTATGGTGTGTGCTCTAATGAACACAACCCAGCTTCAGTAAAGAACATCAGTATAGGACAGCATCAACCGGGTTGAGTTCAGGTGGATGACAATGTACACGTTGAAGATAGTAGTAGGCCTAATGTAATGAGTAGAGATGATATGATTAATTGCTAGATCTACTTTCTGAACTTTCGACAATGTCGTTTTCTACTGAACACAGCCTGGGCACACACACACCAATGAGAGTAGACCTACTGTGTTCGGACGTTACACATAACATGTCCATATATGGCATTTCGTTGGCAGCATTATTGGATTTTCTATCCGGTGATGTCCCTGGAACCCGGACCGCGTTATACCTCACCTTCCAACCTGAAGATCACTGATGTCATGATTGAACTTCGTATTTTTTTCAGAATTCCCAGTTCTTTTGAGCGCGGCCACTGATTCTTTCCAACAAGACAACCGTGTTAGCTTTTCTAACCTAACACGTCACTTCCTGCTTCTAGGGGACTGCATTAGTACATTTCTTCACTAGGGGGTAGTAAAAGCATAGGGAGCAAGGATAGTGAGGGACAGCCCATATTTTTGAGTTTGAGGGAAAGCATAATAAAGAAAAGGGGGTGGAAGATGGACGTCGGCGGTAAAATGGCAGACAGGAAAGAAAGGAGGAAAGAGGAACATTTGTTTAATTATGGAGTGTTGGAGTGCACAAGACTCCTGGAAGATTTGGTGGAGAAGATGGTGGACAGAAAAAAAGTGGATCCTTGCCTAATGGCTGATCTCTTTGTGGTTTCAGGGTGGGTGAGGAAGGAGTTGGGCGCAGTTGAATCAGTGAAGGTAACCTGTAGTGCTTGTGATATTTGTTTGTGTCTCTTCTGATCAGAGGGAGCGGGCGTTCCCTGTCACGCAACTTGGGCAAGATCTGTTTCTTGCTTTGCTATTAGGAGCAGGGCACCATTGAAAGGAGTGACTTCTGGGGGTAGCGTTAATTGTGTAGATGGAGCAATTGAAGTTGAAGATCCCTGGTGTTTGTGACGCCCGCCGTTTGGTGCGTCGCAGACCTGGTGGGGAGCGTGGTGAAACAGCAGTGTCACTGTCAGTCTTTTTTGAGTTCTGAGTCAGAGTCTCTACCGGACAAAGTCATGTTAGGATTCATCAGTTATCCTGTTAGACTTTTTGTGCCAAATCCGCTGCGTTGTTTCCGGTGCAACATTTATGGTCATGTCGCAGCAGTGTGTAGGAAGGAGATTCCAAGATGTGGGAAGTGTGCAGGCAGGCATGGGGACAGAGGATTTGGTCGTTTTGGTGGATAAAGTTGTGTGTTTTTAACTGTAGGGGTGCTCATGCTGCTGGGGAGTCAGAGTAGTGTAGAGTGGCCAGAGTAGCCAGAGTGGCCAGAGTCAGAGTGGCCAGAGTCAGAGTAGTGGCCAGAGTCAGAGTGGCCAGAGTCAGAGTAGTGGCCAGAGTAACCAGAGTCAGAGTAGTGGCCAGAGTGGCCAGAGTCAGAGTGGCCAGAGTCAGAGTGGCCAGAGTCAGAGTAGTGGCCAGAGTCAGAGTAGTGACCAGAGTCAGAGTAGTGGCCAGAGTGGCTAGAGTCAGAGTAGTGGCCAGAGTGGCCAGAGTCAGAGTGGCCAGAGTCAGAGTAGTGGCCAGAGTCAGAGTGGCCAGAGTCAGAATAGTGGCCAGAGTGGCCAGAGTCAGAGTAGTGGCCAGAGTGGCCAGAGTCAGAGTGGCCAGAGTCAGAGTAGTGGCCAGAGTCAGAGTGGCCAGAGTCAGAGTAGTGGTCAGAGACAGAGTGGCCAGAGTCAGAGTAGTGGCCAGAGTCAGAGTAGTGGCCAGAGTGGCCAGAGTCAGAGTGGCCAGAGTCAGAATAGTGGCCAGAGTGGCCAGAGTCAGAGTAGTGGCCAGAGTGGCCAGAGTCAGAGTGGCCAGAGTCAGAATAGTGGCCAGAGTCAGAGTAGTGGCCAGAGTGGCCAGAGTCAGAGTAGTGGCCAGAGTGGCCAGAGTCAGAGTGGCCAGAGTCAGAGTAGTGGCCAGAGTGGCCAGAGTCAGAGTGGCCAGAGTCAGAATAGTGGCCAGAGTGGCCAGAGTCAGAGTAGTGGCCAGAGTGGCCAGAGTCAGAGTGGCCAGAGTCAGAGTAGTGGCCAGAGTCAGAGTGGCCAGAGTCAGAGTAGTGGTCAGAGACAGAGTGGCCAGAGTCAGAGTAGTGGCCAGAGTCAGAGTAGTGGCCAGAGTAGCCAGAGTCAGAGTGGCCAGAGTGGCCAGAGTCAGAGTGGCCAGAGTCAGAGTAGTGCAGAAGGTTCTGAGGCAATGAAAAAAGTAGAGGAGGATGGGTCAAGGGTGAGGGATTCTGAGAGGATTCCAGCGAGAGGTAGATTGGTGCCTGTACAGAGGGATTGGCCAACGAGTGATTTATGCCTTGGTGAGGTTGGATTCTTAGCGTTCATAGCAATGGTTATCACAGAAAATTGATGGTGGCAGCTGTATTTGGGTATGTGAGATTTGACTACAGAAAAGATGCAGGGTGTGGTGAGGGGTTGTGTCCCATCGTCCCAGGCCGTTGGCATGGGGCAGTAGCAAATAAGGTCAAAGTAGTTGAATGGGGCAGTGGGTTTTTAATGAGTGTAGGTGGTGGTGTCTAGGGCCATATTTCACTTTCTTAGAGGAACAATACTAATGAAGAGAATTGAATGTAGGTAGGCCGTGACTGGCCTCACACTCCAGTGCAGTAGGTGTCGGTGTACGCACCTACAAGTTGGATGCGATCCGCCAACCAAATCCCAAAGAAGAAGAAGAAGAAGCATAAGAAGAAGCATAATAAATCACAATTTACAGGCGCAATGGATCCGATCCGTGTACTGTTCGTTCAATCGATATCCAAACTTAAACAACAAAGACGGATAATCACCCTGAACTACACCCCATCGTTCTCTGCAAACATCAAAGCAGTGACTCGCTCCTGCAGGTTCATGCATCCGTAGAGTACCACCCTTCCTCACACAGGGAGCGGCGCAGGTCCTAATCCGGGCACTCGTCATCTCACATCTGGACTACTGCAACTTGTTGGATGGGCTACCTGCTCGTACCATCAAACCCCTGCAACTTATCCAGAACGTTGCAGCATGTCTGGTTTTCAACCATCTCAGGTTTTCCCATGTCACCCCGCTCCGTCGCACACTCCACTGGCTTCCAGTCGAAGCTGGCATTCCACAAGCTCGCAGCAATAGGAACTGCCCCTCCCTACCTACAGGCTATGCTCAAACCCTACACCTCAACCTGAGCACTCTATTCTACCACCTCTGGTCTCTTGGCCCTCCCACCCCTACAGGAGGGCAGCTCCCGCTCAGCCCAGTCCAAGCTCTTGTCTGTCCTGACAACCCAATGGTGGAACCAGCTTCCCCCTGAAGCTAGGACAGCAGAGTCCCTACCCATCTTCTGAAAGCACTTGAAATGTTACCTCTTCAAAGAGTATCTTAACTACCCCCCCCCCCCCCCCCTGCCTTCTAGCTCTTACTTTGCTGATAACAATTTTATTGAGGAAAAGCTATTGAGATGCATTATTCAACTGTTCAACCATTAAATTATTCTCAATAGTAATGAGTGAGTATGGGTGAGTATATCTGTAGAGAAATAGGTGGGCATACTGCATATGCCTGCATATGCCCACCACTATATCTGCACCCCTGGGTGAGATTGAAGTTGACAGTGACACTACACATATAGAGCCCCACAGTGGAGGTCTCATAATACCCAAAGGGGATTTTTAGAAACACTTCAAATAAGGGCTGTGTTGGCAGGAGCAGCGATGCCCTTTGTGTCCCAGGTTTCTCTGGTGTCGGCAGGGTTAGCGTAAAAGCACTCTGTGACAACTGCCGATGTAAAAACAAAAAAGGCTGTGTGTAATTTGGATTGATTGTAGTAGAAGTATAAGTGATGTCCTCTTAGGAAGTAGCAGCGTCAAAATGGCTGGGATGTCCACCGTCCTCTCCACCCCGAACACCTCCCCTCCCACCGTCTTCTGTCTGCCGTCTGCACCCCAGCAAATCAAACATAACCTCATCCACAGGCTATTGTGCACAGGTTGGCCTTACAGGGAGTGACCATAGAATTCCACGGGACCTACTGAGTAAAGTACTTGTCGATATTTAATTTTAGCGAATAACACGAATGCGAGTCGTACCTCTGTGCTTCTGGTGTGCTTGTGTACAGGGGAGGGTTTGTTGGTAGATTAAACAAATGTCTATATCCTGGGACATTCTCCCGGCACTCTGTATTGGCTAACGAAGGAAGGCCAAGTTGGACACGTTGGCCCACCAGACTCTTCTCGGATGTGGGGCGGAAGTGCCTGCGAACGAAGGCAACAGGCAACAGTAAAAGTGTTGATACAGCGTGCAAGGGTACTGCCCCAGACACAGTCTGCCTCCTCACCTTCTCACCTCCTACACACACACACATAAACACACACAAACAAACACACAGTTAGTGCCTACATACACCTTACAGACCCATGCAAACACACACAAAGAAACATCAGTAAATCTAATAGGTTTATCGGTGCAAAACTTTAAGCCTTTCTATGTGGAAAATGATGACCAAGTGTGTGTCTGTGTGTGCTCAGGAATGGTAAGGGACTGTACTTCAGCATCCAGCAGCTCTATGGAGAATGAAGATTCGACACAAAGAGTCAAATACAAAATATATTTAGTTAAACGCACATTGCACACTGTCCCTGTCCCTCTCTAGAAAAACAGAGGGAAATACGCTGAGCGTACAAAACATTAAGAACACCTGCTCTTCCCATGACATAGACTGACCAGATGAATCCAGGCTGTTATCCCTTGATGTCTCTTGTTAAACCCACTTTAGTCAGTGTAGATGAAGGGGAGGAGACAGGTTAAAGAAGGATTTTTAAGATTTGAGGCGATTGAGACATGGATTGTGTATATGTGCCATTCAGAGGGTGAATGGGCAACACAAAATATTGAAGTGCCTTTCATTGGGGTGTGGTAGTAGGTAGGTGCCAGGCGCACCGGTTCGTGTCAAGAACTGCAACGCTGCTGGGTTTTCCCCACTCAACAATTTATTGTGTGTATCAACACGGGCCAGCATTCCTGTGGAACGCTTTCGAAAACTTGTATAGTCCATCCCCGACGAATTGAGGCTGTTCTGAGGGCAAAAGGGGGGCGGTGCAACTCAATTTTAGGAATGTGTTCCTAATGTTTGGTATGTCATTATACTCTAGTATATATAGAGCCGTACCATGCAAGTTCAGGGAAGGACAGAAGTGTTGTGCCTGCCTATATGTGTAGTGTCACTGTCAACACTGACAGCTTCAATCTCACCCAGTGGTGCAGGTGTAGTGGTGGCCATATGCAAGCATACGCAGTATGCCCACCTATTTATATACAGATATAAAGTATACTCACCTATTACTCACTAATTGTCATTGAGAACAATTGAATGATTGAACAATTGAACCATACATCTTAATTCTGTTCTCCTCTGACATTATTAGGGGGAAGACTAGCTATAGATAGCTACCAACACCATAATAGACCATTGCTGATAATTCATTCATACTCACCTGATGGCAGAGAGAGGGTAATGGTGAAAACCTGTTATGCCAAGCCGTGTCAGTTGGGGCTGGATAGTCTTGAATGACAGTGTACACACACACAGACAGACACACACCTGTTTGACATGATAGCTAGATAGCTTTTAATATAACCTCCCTGTCTTGTCTGTCAGTAAAGCCACCAAGCATTGAAGGAAGGCAGCTAGCTAGTTAGCTTGCTAACTAACTAACATTACTTGTTGGTGGCCCTTATTATAACTAACCTGGCGAAAGCTAGCTAGCTGGAGGGATGGTCGGGTAACGTTAGTCACACAGTTTTTCCTTTGAAAAACCACTAGCACACGTATCCTGTTGCACCCCTTCCTCTCCACGCCCATACCGTGTCGGTTCATTAATGACATTTTGTGCACAACATTAGAAAAATGAATTCATGCAGTAGAAACAGCGAGGAACAGGAAGAGAAGCCCAACTCGGCTGAAAATCTGTCTCTATCCAGCAGGTGGCACTTTTTCATTGTTTCGCCCACCAAGCAAGGAGTTTTTGTATGGCGGTCGATGAGAGAGTGTCGAATTTGGTCAACAACAAAAATGTGTGGCTTATTTGCTACGTGAGGTTTATTTGATCTAATAGAAGTTGCATAATTCTTAAGTTGTTACGAGTCTACTGATATAAGTAGGACACGTGACATCCTGGCAACTATGAGATCCACACTTCATATGGGAATTGTCTAGAGATGGCTATGCATATTCATGCTATGAGGCAAGTAGCATAGCATCTCTCTCCATTGAATACAGGCAGTTGACGTCAACAACCATCAGCGAATATTCAAAAAAGGATTACAATAATGAGATATGTCCACCAATCCAAAGAAAGGATAGGCGGGAGTTAGACAACTCGCAGTGCTGCTTTGTGGACAATGATTCCCATTGTTAGGAAGGAGAGACGTATTTTTTCCAGTATGTCCATAATCTTTGGTCGAAATGACTATCCGTCTTCGTTGTTTAAGTGCGGATATTGACTGAACAAACGGTACACGGATCCGATCGGTACATGGATCTGATAGGTATACGGGTCAAATCTGGCCTACAAATGATGATGTGTCATACTCTAAATTCAGCAGTACTACCCAAAAATATGCTTTGTTATGAAGAAAATACCATTTTTATTCTATTAATTATGTCACAAGTTATGGCATTTTAAATATTTTGAAAATACATGTCTAACTATCAATTCATTCTCTCCCACCGCACCTGTCCCTTGGCATTACATTGGTGACACAGGTATAAATAAATACATTCTCACAATCCTATGTTACTTTATTTTTATTTTTTTTTACTTTAAATTTGTCTATAATGGCTGCAAGTACAATAGAGAAACCAAATGCACAAAAAAGGCTTGGTTGTTGAAAGTGACATATTGTAATGAACACGAGGGGAGACAGAGAGCTGGTTTCAAGCGCAGGAGGTGTTTATTGCAAAGGACCACAGGAGGAAGCAGGTAACTGGGTCTAAGGGCAGGCAGAAGGTCATACACAGGGGGTCCAAAAGGGGCAATGGTACAGGCAGGGAAAAGGCTAGTAACGTCATCCGGGAGATCAGGCAATAGCTAGATAACAGGAAATCCGATAGGCTAAAGTACAGGCAGGGAATGGGCAAAAAGAGTCTGTTTTTGAGGCAGGCAAAAACGATCATACACGGGAGGAGTAAATCACAGGAAACCCAGCGCTCTGAAAGACGTGTGTCACAAAACAAACAAATGCCTCACAGTGATGGGGTGCAAAGAACTGACCTGAATAGTGTGTGATAATGACATACAGGTGTGTGAACAGGTGATCAGAATTCAGGTGATTGGGATCTGGAGAGTGAGCTGCATTCAGGGGATCTAGGTGTTTGAGAGTGTGAGCTGGAAAGGGAGCTGCATTCAGGGGATCTAGGTGTTTGAGGGTGTGAGCTGGAAAGGGAGCTGCATTCAGGGGATCTAGGTGTTTGAGGGTGTGAGCTGGAATGTGGGCTGGAAAGGGAGCTGCGTTTCAGGGGATCTAGGTGTTTGAGGGTGAGAGTTGGAAGCAGACGTTACACAGATAAACAGAGAGGGAGGGAGTTAGCCATGCACTTTAAAAAGCAGAATTTGCATTTGAACTGTCTCACCACTCTTAAGGTCACGGTGTACAGGAAACTTGTGCCCGTAAATCACATCAAAGGAACAAATTCAATATAAATGTTCTAAAATATCATGCTTTTCAATATATAACATGTAAGGGAATGCTTCAAGTGATATTGTTTGTATTTCATGTGAGTTCATGCAACATATCCGTGTAAAAGGAACTGTACCACACCTTGAGGGAATGTTAATGATCAAGTGAAGCTTAAGTTGCGTTTATGGAGGAAACAAAACTTTGTGGACCAACCCCTTCCCTCCCTCTTTCTGATCTTCTTGACTGCGTTTCACTGCCTCAGAGCAAAGAGCAGTACATTGTTTTAATTGGGCTAGATTCTGATAGCGTTACTAATATGACACACCAGCCATTCACACGCTGTAAAAAGGAGTGTGTAGGGCAGAGAATCAAATATATAAGATAGATGCAGACAGTTGGCTACTACAATTTTACCCTTTTACTCAAAATGGCAGCAGCTCTAGGCCTACTCCGCCTGTCTGTCTCCCTTTCTATTTGTCTTGAGTTGAGCTATCGCTCATTAATAAGGATTTGCCACAATAAACATTGTGACAACTTGTCCCATACTGTGTGACAACATGCCGATAGATCATTTCTTCGTCCGACATGGTGGGATCTTTTTGTGTTGGTAAAATGTATAATGCGAGAAACGCCGTTGGGAATTGATATGATAACCACGATATCGAAGTAAACCTGGAGTTATCCGATGCTATGGTGTGTGGTCATCTCAATACGTCTCGGGAAATCATGCAATTTATTAGGCTACAGATGAAATAAGATGTGATGAACTGCACAGGGTGGTGAAAGTGCACGGTGATCTTGACGCTTCTTTCCAATAAATATCGAGGGTCTTGTTCTGGTGACATGATGATCGATGCTTGACTGCCGTTTGACAAATACAAATATTATCGATTTTAAACATAATAATCTCATGTAGACGATACTCGCACAGCCAACACACACTGTGTCTGCGATCTGTTGGCTAAAGCGCACGTGCCAATATGAGACTAGGTACATTTGCTTGCGACAGAGCTGTTTGTAGAGTTGAAAATGCGATGGAAGCATTTCGATGTTTATTTGTTACATGAAAACTTAAGCTAAAAGTACATTTTGTGTGCGCTACGCCATCTCGCGCTGATTTGTATCTGCAAAAAAAAAAGTTAATTTGGTGGAAACACCACTGGTGGGACAATGCTGATATTTTCTTTATGTGGCTTTCAGAGTATTTGCATGAAAATTGATCGGCAATTATATGGAAACCTAGCTATAGACATAAAAGTGTCCTGTACCAGGAAATGTGTGTGGGATGATAAGGCAGGTGATAAGGCTCTCCTACAAAGCCTTTGCATTGTCCAACAGTGCCTTCACACTTGGTGTGAGTGCAGTGTGTTACAGGAAAAAAAGGCATTTCCCTCTTCAACCCTGCTGTGTCAGTTCCACCTCAACAGGTGAGAAATGGAGGGAAATGTGTTGTGGTATTTCTCCATGGACCAAAACAAGTTGAATCTCTCCCTCTCTTAACATGCATGCTATTTGGAGCATGTTAGCGGGATGTTGACCTACCACTCTCATTGGCTTCCAGTCAAACAACTCTAATGCTAAACTATGGCTAAGGAAACAGACACAGTCTTGAGTTGTTGACTTTCCAGATACTTAAGACTACACTCTGCTATAGTATCTGTACGATGTACTTTTTTTTTCAATTTGGATGAACAGTCCCTTTAAGTTACTTCCTCAATGACCCCAGTGACGATGACGCATAAGGAAACTCAAACAATACGTTTTATTGCATTGATTTTTACAATCTGAGATTCAATCAATATTGGCCAGGAGGAAAGTTCTCTATATGTGGTTTATGACCTGTGTTAGAGCAAAACATGACAAAAGCAAGGACAAGAGCTTAATTAGTAATAAGTAAGAGCTTAATAATTATCCATGAATAGTAATGAGTGCTATTTGTCAGGAGTAACATTAACTTTGCCAAGTCACAGTTCATTTCATGTCAACCTCCTCTTTGCCTCTCATAGGTAAAGAAGTGTCTTCTTTGGTAACAGCTGGTTTCAGTGAATATGAATTGTTATTATCCAGCTTGGTATCAGTTTATATGCATCACATTGTGACGCTTTTACAAAAAGATTTTGGTTGCGATCATCATCTCAGGAAATGCAAACAGTAAAACTCTAATAGGAAACTATATCACAGTAGCATTACTCACTTACTGCTAACTAATTATATTCAGATAATTGAGAACAGGGATTATTTTTTTAAACGACCAAAATGAGTTTTTGGTCAAAAATGTTGGTATTTCCTGGAGGTGATTTCAGGTTTAACCCTGAATAGAATGAGAACAGAGGTCAGTAAATGAGGATGCATTTTGTTAGAGGTCAAACACACATCAGGACTCCTACAACACCCTTCAATATTTACCACATTTCTTTTCGTGTCACAGACCTTTCAAATGAACTGTAATTATGCTATAATATCAGTCTGTTTTGGTACAAAACTGCTAGTTGCAAGACTAATGCATTCCTAACTGCTATCTGCTAACATTGTTTACATGTTTAATGATGCTTTGGTAAGAATTAAGTTGCTATTATGCTATTATTGTGGCTTTTTTCAGTACTTTCTTCTTGTGGTCAAAATGACCCCCGTTGGTAGTCCATGTATGTAAAAATATGTTGGTAGTATTGTTCTAAAATATGATACTTTTTAAATAATACACATTCTAATTGTAAGGTACTGGATAGGAGCGTCTCCTATATTCCTTAAAGGTAAATGTATACTGTACAAAAATATAAACGCAACATGTAAAGTGTTGGTCCCATGTTCCATAAGTTGAAATAAAATATCTCCACATTTTTCCATCAGCACAAAAATCGTATTTCTCTCTTTTAGCGCACAAACATCCCTGTTAGTGATCATTTCTCCTTTGCCAAGATAATCCATCCACCTGACAGGTGTGACAGATCAAGAAGCTGATGATTAAACAGCATGTACATTACACAGGTGCACCTTGTGCTGGGGTCAATAAAAGGCCACTCTAAAATGTGCAGTTTTGTCACACAACACAATGCCACAGATGTCTCAAGTTTTGAGGGAGCGTGCAATTGGCATGCTGACTGCAGGAATGTCCACCAGAGCTGTTGCCAGAGCATTTAATGTTAATTTCTCTACCAATGGTGTTTTAAAGAATTTGGCAGTACGTCCAACCGGCCTCACAACCGCAGACCACGTGTAACCACGCTAGCCCAGGACCTCCACATCCGGCTTCTTCACCTGTGGGATTGTCTGAGACCAGCCAACCGGACAGCTGATGACACTACAGAGTATTTTTTTTTTTTTTTTTTGTCTGTAATAATATGTAGCGAGGGCCAGCCGACTAGAGCATACAGGTCGCAGTGGTGGGTGGTATAAGGTGCTTTAGTAACAAAACGGATGGCACTGTGATAAACTGCATCCAGTTTGCTGAGTAGAGTGTTGGAAGCTATTTTGTAGATGACATCGCCGAAGTCGAGGATCGGTAGGATAGTCAGATTTACTAGGGTAAGTTTGGCGGCGTGAGTGAAGGAGGCTTTGTTGCGGAATAGAATGCCGACTCTAGATTTGATTTTAGATTGGAGATGTTTGATATGAGTCTGGAAGGAGAGTTTACAGTCTAGCTAGACACCTAGGTACTTATAGATGTCCACATATTCTAGGTCGGAACCATCCAGGGTGGTGATGCTAGTCGGGCGTGCGGGTGCAGGCAGCGAACGGTTGAAAAGCATGCATTTGGTTTTACTAGCGTTTAAGAGCAGTTGGAGGCCACGGAAGGAGTGTTGTATGGCATTGAAGCTCGTTTGGAGGTTAGATAGCACAGTGTCCAAGGACGGGCCGGAAGTATACAGAATGGTGTTGTCTGCGTAGAGGTGGATCAGGGAATCGCCCGCAGCAAGAGCAACATCATTAATATATACAGAGAAAAGAGTCGGCCCGAGAATTGAACCCTGTGGCACCCCCATAGAGACTGCCAGAGGACCGGACAGCATGCCCTCCGATTTGACACACTGAACTCTGTCTGCAAAGTAGTTGGTATTTCAATTGACTGATTTCCTTATGGACTGTAACTCAGTAAAGTCTTTGAAATTGTTGCATATTGCGTTTATATTTTTGATCAGTAACAATTCTGAGAATGCCTCAAGTGATATTTGTTTGTATTTCATGTGAGTTCCTGCAACATGTCCATGTAGAAGGACCTCTAGCACCACACCTTTAAGGAAGCTTTAGGGATTGTTCTTGATGAAGGGACATTTACTCTAATCTGCCATATCTAAGACAAACCATGACCCTATTAAGTTAACAATGCACTTTACTGCATTATCATTTGTCATTTTCATGCTTTGTGTGTTTTTCTTTCACATGGTGAAGTTGCATTTATGGAAGAAACAAAACTTACTGTACCAATCCCTCCCCTCCTCTCTACCTCTGATGTTCTTAGCTGCATTTCAGTGTGTCAGAGCAAAGAGCAGTTTTTATTTTTTACATTGGATTCTGACATGATAAATCAACTATTCATACGCCGTAAATAGAGAAGCGTTTAGGGCAGGGAATCAAATATATGAGATTGATACAGATAGTACTAGATACAATTTGGTAAAATACTGTATATTTCCAACGAACACCGTGATCTTCACTAACTGTTGGGATATCTACTGTAGTGTCAGAAGTAGCACCAGCAGCAATGGTAGCTACTATTATGGAATGTGAGCAGTGGCTTATCTCTCTAATAGACAATAAAGTGCCCTATACCAGGTAATGTGTTTGTGATGACAAGACCGGTGATAAGGCTCTCCTACAAAGGCTTCGTCTACTGGGCACAGACGTCAATTCAACGTCTATTCCACGTTGGTTCAACGTAATGTCAATTAAATCACCAGCGTGTGTCCAGTGTTTGCTTTGTCCAGCTGATATGGGTCACTGTCATTGAGTCAGGAACTGCGAACAATAGCAGCTGATATCCTAATTTAAATAGAAAACAATATCAGAGACATATTACCATTTTGAGCAAACAGGTGGGAGAACTAAGCACTGCCAGACATCAATGTGGTCCAGACAATCCATGTTGCTTTTTGTGGTCACATTCCAGCCCATGTGGTTTGGTTTACAGTGCGTTTGGAAAGTTTAGACTTTTTCCACATTTGTTACAGCGTTATTCTAAAATTGATTAAATACATTTCTTGCATCAATCTACACACAATCCCCATAATGACAAAGTGAAAACAGGTATTTAGATTTGTTGCACATTTCTCAAAAATAAATATAATAAAACCTACATAAGTTTGATATGAGACTCGAAATTGACCTCAGGTGCATCCTGTTTCCATTAATCATCCTTGAGATGTTTCTACAACTTGATTGAAGTCCACCTGTGGTAAATTCAATTGATTGGACATCATTTGGAAGGGCACACACCTGTCTATATAAGGTCCCACTGTTGACAGTGCATGTCAGAGCAAAAACCAAGTCATGAGATCTAAGGAATTGTCAGTAGAGCTCCGAGAAGGGATTGTGTTGAGGCCCGGACCGGGTGAAGGGTACCAAAAAATGTACTGCCGCATTGAAGGTCCCCAAGAACACAGTGGCCTCCATTATTCTTAAATGGAAGAAGTTTGGAACCACCAATACTCTTCCTAGAGCTGGCCTCCCGGCCAAACTGAGCAATCGGGGGAGAAGGGCCTTGGTCAGAGAGGTGATCAAGGTCACTCTGACAGAGCTTCAGAGTTACTCTGTGGAGATGGCAGAACCTTCCAGAAGAACAACCATCTCTGCAACACTCCACTAATCAGGCCTTTATGGTAGCGTGGCCAGACGAAAGCCACTCCTCAGTAAAAGGTACATGACAGCCCGCTTGGAGTTTTCCAAAAGGCACCTAAAAGACTCTCAGACCGTGAGAAACAAGATTCTCTAGTCTGATGAAATCAAGATTGAAGTCTTTGGCCTGAACGACACGCATCATAACAGGAAGAAACCTGGCACCATTTATTTGGTAAAGCATGGTGGTGGTGGCAGCATCATGCTGTGGAAATGTTTTTCAGCAGCAGGGACTGGGAGACTAGTCAGGATTGAGGGAAAGATGAACAGATCAAAGTACAGAGAGATCCTTGATGAAAACCTGCTCCAGAGCGCTCAGGACCTCAGACTTGGCTGAAGGTTCACCTTCTAACAGGACAATAACCCTAAGCACCTAGCCAAGACAATGCAGGAGTGGCTTCGAGACAAGTCTCTGAATGACCTTGAGTGGCCCAGCCAGAGCTCAGACTTAAACCCGATCGAACTTCTCTTGCGAGAAACTATCCAAATACAGGTGTGCCAAGCTTGTGGTTTCATACCCAAGAAGACTCGATGCTTTAATCACTAGGTGCTTAAACAAAGTACTGAGGAAAGAGTCTGAATAGTTATGTAAATGTAATATTTCCATTTCATTTTTTTTTTTTTTTTATCAGCAAACATTTCTAAAAACCTGCTTTTGCTTTGTCATTATGGATATTGTGTGTAGATTGATGAGGAAAAATACATTTGTATCAATTTTAGAATAAGGCTGTAATGTAACAAAATGTAAAAAATGTCAAGGAGTCTGAATACTTTCCGAATGCACTGTATCTGATAGACTCTCTCAAATCCAGGTTCAGTCACTGTTGGTTTTTCATGGAGGTGATTTCAGGTTCAACTCTGAGTAGAAGGTTGGTGATGAAGTTTGCTGACTTTTTATTAGATGTCGAACACATGTCGGGCAGCACAGTAGCAAGCCGCTCCCCTGCCTGGCACAATAATAGGTAACACCTGGCTGTGTGCTCGACGAACTGCAGGTCCTCTGGAAACAGGCATTACATTAATCAGAGCCTAATATCAATTTCAGACAGAAGATATAAGGCCATGTTTATATGACCCGCTTTCAAACAGCCGTTTATTGACCATTTTCTTGCCCTTTCATACATATCAGTGGGTAACTGGTAAATTGCGAGCGGTGGCGGGTGTTATTAAACTATGGGGGCTGTTTGCATTTCAAACTAGGGAAGTGTTAAACAGTGGACGTGCTGCTGAATTTACGTAACAAAAATGCAGAGAACCGTTCACACAGCCCGGATACCTGTATTTTGGTTACAAGGTCTGTGAAAATGCAGGAATCATGACTAGGTCTTTAGGTGGGTTTTAATTTGCCATGCTTTTTTCCCCCTACCCCTTTTAGATATAACAAAAAGAAGCAAGCATGGTAAAGAAATGGACATTAAAAGTTCTCTCATCCGAACCTCCACTACCACCAGAACGCAAAAGCCATGTACACTATTACGTCCTCCACTTCCGTCCACACAAAGTTTATTGACTGCGAGAGAGAGGCCCAAGTCTGACTTGAACTGTGGTGCAGTACAGGTGCCCTGTGGTAGGGAACATGTTCAGTGCTCTAAATTCATGGACATAGCATCGTTCTCTATAGTCACGATAAAAAGGTCCCATAGTCAATAGTTGTTACAGTATGTGGGACAAGTTGCAAGACTAATGCATTCCTAAGTAGAGATGCTGCCTATCTAGTTGAATCACATTCATCTTCTTTAGTGTCCTCAACCTCAGCTACCCCCCTGGGCCATGTCATGTTATGTTCACAACACATCACTCATTTGCTTCCTTTTTTTTGCATATCGGGCACATTTCAGTATCTGCTCTCTCTGTATCCAAACCCTAATGGAGCGAACTGGCATCAGTCCATTTACTACGTGATTATCGTGACGTAAGACGTGCCCAGTTGCCTCTGCGTCCGTGACAATGGGACCATATCACTTTTAGGGACCTGGTAGTATAAAAAGCCAGAGAGAAGTCCGGGCTCTGCCACACAGACAGCGGGAAACCGCTGAAGACCGACTGGGAGAGAGATGGGGAAGTTTGTACTGTTAACCTGTCTGGCCTTTCTGCCATTGGTTCTCATTGAGGTAGGTGATGCTGTGTACTGTACTCTGTCTTTGTTCCCCTTTAAAGGCACTGGTTGGCACACAGATTCAAGCAAGGTTATTCTATTACGTAGTACAATCTGGAATTTGTCTCTTTTAAATTGGTGTTTGCTGTAGCTAAACATAATAGTTTTAAATTCACTTTGACTCTGCTTATTTAAAAGATAGCAAACAAAAGTGAGCTGTCCACAAGCAGTTTCTTTGCTTCGTCAAATTAGTTCTGTTTTCATTTTCAAATCACAGTGAAGGGAACAGTATTATATTACAAACCCAAATGTAATATATATAATAATAATAATAATAATATATACCATTTAGTAGATGTCTTTATCCAAAGCGACTTACAGTGATGCGTGCATACATTTTACGTATGGTTGGTCCCAGGATTCAAACCCACAATCCTGGTCTGGCAAGCGCCGTGCTGTACCTACTGAGGTCCCGTAGACCGATGTGTTTAGTAACCTAAAATGCATTATTATAGGTAATGTAGACAAATTACATGATAGGATAGCATTAATATATACTTGGTCTTACTAACTATACTCAGTCAATGCCATCAGTGACAGTGATAAGAAATACACCAGGTTTTTTTGGGGCATTTTCATACTATACATAATTAGATTATTTGCGTTATCTCACTTCCTTTTGTAAAGTCTTATATGATTGTAACAGCTATCAATTGAAACCAACTGCAGTCCGCATGTAAATAGACATGACAATATTAATCAGTTGATATGATATCGTAACAATACCATATGTAGGCTGCTTAATGATCTGGGTTGCAGTAAACGTGTTCAACCCAGAGCTAGAGAGCGCAGAAAAAGGACATAGATCCTCTGGGCACTAGTGCTTGTTCTGTTATTTATCTAATGAACAGTGTTTGATCACTACAGCGTTAATCTGAGTGTTCAAAACATTATGAACACCTGCTCTTTCAATGACAGACTGACCAAGTGAAACCAGGTGAACGCTATGATTCCTTATTGATGTCACTTGTTAAATCCACCCTAATCAGCGTAAATGAAGGGGAGGAGACAGGTTAAAGAAGGATTTTTTTATTGTGTGTGTGCCATTCAGAGGGTGAATGGGCAAGACAGAAGATTTAACTGCCTTTGAACGGGGTATGGTAGTAGGTGTCAGGCGCACCGGTTTGTGTCTAGAACTGCAATGCTGCTGGGATTTTCCACGCTCAACAGTTTCCCGTATGTATCAAGAATGGTCCACCACCTAAAGGACATCCAGCCAACTTGACACAACTGTGGCAAGCATTGGAGTCAAGGTGGTCCAGCATAGCATCCCGTGGAACGCTTTTGACTCCTTGTAGAGGTGCTTTGAGTGTTCAAATAGGATGAAGTGCTATTTATAACCAACCAAGGCAACAATTCCCTGTCACCAATCTCTCCTCTCCCTCCGGGGCGGCAGGTAGCCTAGCAGTTATAAGAGCGTTGGGCCAGTATGCGAAAGGTCACTGGTTTGAATCCATGAGTTGACTGTGTGAAAGATCTGTTGATGTGCCCTTGACTCTAATTGCTCCTGTAAGTCGCTCGGGATAGGAGCGTCTGCTAAATGACAAACATGTAAATGTGTCTATGATTGTGTATGGGAAAGCTCAGGTGAGAGGAGATGAAGAGATAGGACTAATCTGTAAAAACAAAACAGACTGCTAGATTAGACCAGATGAAAGGCAGAGGAGAGAGTGAACACTTATGTAACACTGAGAGTACAGACTGCAACTGTCAACCAATGCGAACCGGAGCCAAATGCAAAGTAAGTGTGGCTGGTGCAGTCAGGTAGGGTCATGGGTGGTTGACCTTTGGTGGCATAGCAGTGAGTCATTGTCGACCACTCGGAGACAGAGTGTGGGAGGACTTTATCTCAGCCATCAGACAATTGGAGCCAATCCTCGGCTAAAGGCCGCTATAAACACAGCGATGGTGGGTCGTTTTCACATCTATTTCTTTATACTTTGCGTGGCTCAAATTTTGGAACGAACCTCTGTAGTGTGAAGTGTGTAGCGGCCTTAACACAGTCCAGTCTGTCCAGTCCCCAACCACCTCTCACACATCACCATAATGGATACTTACTGTGGGAATGTGCTTTTTATCAATGCATCTTTGCTTGAAATGAATTGGCATGATAATTAATGACGTAGATATGAAATGACAAATTATAATTTAATATTGGCCATGAAGTTATTTTTTTATTTTTTATTATTATTTCCCCTTTATTTAACCAGGTAGGCCAGTTGAGAACAAGTTCTCATTAACAAATGCGACCTGGCCAAGATAAAGCAAAGCGGTGCGACAAAAACAACAACACACATGGGATAAACAAACGTACAGTCAGTTATGCCTGTGATCATATGACGACTGACATTACATTTAGATCCATGACCATTTATGCATCATGACATAGTTCATATAAGGGCGCTATAGTAGGGCACCTCAATTAGCTTATTGCTCGTTGCTTGTGTCATAAATTACAATGACATGATATACATTGCCTTCAAAATGTATTCATACCACTTGAATTATTCCACATTTTGTTGTGTTACAGTCTGAATTCAAAATTGATTTAATAGATTTGTTTCTCACCCGTCTATACACAATACCCGATAATGACAAAGTGAAAATATGTTTAAAATTAAATATATAAATATCTCATTTACATAAGTAGTCACACCACTGAGTCAATACATGTTAGAATCACCTTTGGCAGCGATTACAACTGTGAGTCTTTCTGGGCATGTCTCTAAGAGCTTTGCACACCTTGGATTGTACAATATTTGCACATTATTCTTTTAAAAATTCTTCAAGCTCTGTCAAATTGGTTGTTGATCATTACTAGACAGCAATTTTCAAGTCTTGCCATAGATTTTCAAGCCGATTTAAGTCAAAACTGTAACCTGCCCACTCAGGAACATTCAATGTCATCATGGTAAGCTACTCCAGTGTAGATTTGGCCTTGTGTTTTAGGTTATTGACCTGCTGAAAGATGAATTTGTCTATCAGTGTCTGTTGAAAAGCAGACTAAACCAGGTTTTCCTTTAGGATTTTGCCTGTGCTTAGCTCTACTCCGTTTCTTTTTATCCTAAAAACTTCCCTAGTCCTTGCAGACGACAAGCATACCCATAACAGGACGCAGCCACCACCACGCTTGAAAATATGAAGAGTGGTACTCAGTGATGTGTTGTGTTGGATTAGCCCCAAACAGAACGCTTTGTATTCAGGGCATGAAGTTCATAGCAGTTTAACTTCAGTTCCTCATTGTAAACAGGATGCATATTTTGGAATATTTTTTATTCTGTACAGGCTTCCTTCTTTTCACTCTGTAATTTAAGTTAGTATTGTGGAGTAACTACAATGTTGTTGTCCATCCTTAGTTATCTCCTATCACAGCCTGTCAAACTCTGTAACTGTTTTAAAGTCACCATTGGCCTCATGTTGAAATCCCTGAGCGGTTTCATTCCCTTTCGGCAACTGAGTTAGGAAGGACGTCTGTATCTTTGTAGTGACTGGGTGTATTGATACACCATCCAAAGTGTAACTCATAACTTCACAATGATCAAAGGGATATTCAGTGTCTGCTTTTTTATTTTTTACCCATCTACCAATAGGTGCCCTTCCTTGCGAGGCATTGGAAAATCTGGTCTTTGTGGTTAAATCTGTGTTTGAAATTCACTGCTCAACTGAGGGACCTTACATATAATTATGTGTGGGGTACAGAGATTAGGTAGTCATTAAAAAATCATGTTAAACACTATTATTGCACACAGAGTGAGTCCATGTACTTATTATGTGACTTGTTGAGCAAATGTTTACTCCTGAACATATTTAGACTCGCCACAACAAAGGGGTTGAATACTTTTGAAAAAAATGGTATCGTTTGTAGGCTAGTGACACAAAATCACAATTGAATAAATTTTAAATTCAGAATGTAACACAACAAAATGTGGAAAAAGTCAAGGGGGTGTGAATACTTTCTGATGGCACTTTAGCTATATCTGATTTATCTTTTTCCTCTGATCTTTGACAGGCTACCAACATAGCTACCAGCACAGCTGTTATCCCCACAAACAGTACGACAGTACCAGCAACTATCTCCTCAAACCCAGTCAGCAACCAACCCTTAACAAACACCACGTTTCCAAACAATTCCTCCATGATGACAACCTCCAATAACAACATCAGCATTAATGTCACCATTGAACCTCCGACCACACCTGTCTCCAACCATACAACTACGGCCGCTAGAACCCTGGGCCCACAGTCCACACACTCTACTCAAGTCACTTACATCACCACCACCGCAACCACCGCAACCACCGCAACCACCCAAACCCCCACAACCCTGGAGTCCCTGCAGACCACGGAGTACAACGCAGCAAACCAAACCAACATAACTGCTACCAGCCATATGTCACCAACACCCGATGGAGGTACATCAGCCCTGCTGGGCTCTTGCAGTCTCCTTCTGGGGCCCCTGATCTCCATAATGATCCAAATGGTATATGACTAAGAACACAGCCCTGCGGAAACACTTTACTGGCCCATGTTTCCCGTTTCCTTCTACAGATCTTGACCTATGAAAATGCACTCTAAAAGAGTACATTACTTCACATTAATTCACTAAGAACTGTGTGCAGTTTCACAGGTGCAGGCTTCGTAACAATGAAGAATAATCATGGAAAATGAATAATAACAATGAATAATAATAATGAATGATAATTACGGAGTTGCTATATAAAAAGTGGAAATTGTAGTAGGTGAGCTGTGTATACTATTTGTTAGGCATGGGCATGTACCTTGCTAATGTCACACACCTTGCATTTATTGTATGAAGGAGCTATGAAGTGCTTTGGGACCGAGAAAGACAGATCGAAATGACGAGCACTGAGCCCCACCCCCCGATTCACCACTGCCAATGACTGGTGCCCCCCACCATGAATATTTATATCACCCATACGCAATATTCCCGAAAACATAATCAGGAGCACAAGCTACAAACATTCTTACAATTGACATACACATAGAACATGTGAAACGTTTGATTGTATTGTAGCTGTGAATAAAAAACATACTTGTAAAGTAGTACCATTGTACTGTATTGTATTACCATTGTATTGTAGTACTTAAAAATATATATATATTTTAATTTTGTCCTATATATGGGGTAAAAAAACTAATTGCATTTAAAGGGTACAGCAACATTTGAAATATGGTTATATGACAAAAAGTGATTTATCCATTGATCTTGGGAGACAATGACCAAAAAATATTGCTTAGTTTTCTTCATTTACTTACCCCACAGCCAGCATTAGCATCGCTGTTAGTGAAATACTGGTAGTGGTAGGGCCTATGGCAGGATGCCTCAAAAAGCATGCCTAAATCCTCAAAGTCACTTCAAACCAAATGTTATATCAACACGAATAACATAACAAGTAGCACATATATAATATTGGATGAATTTATAGAAATGTGTGTATTTCTATAACATTTCCCTTAGAATAACCAACAATCTGAAAATACACACAATCACAGCACTATGTGTACATTTAGAGGGAAGCTGGTTTTTGTATTACAGTTCTACCTAGTATTCATACCACTGACAGACTATTTGAGCTGTTTTGACTGCAACTAAGCATATATGTAAGGTCATTTGGATTTGGTACCAATTATACCATAGGCGAATATATAAGGTGCTCCATCTCTGCAGGTGATCTGTCTGGTTAAAATTACTGATGTAGATCCCCCTCCACCCTCTGATAATAGGTATAACTTAATATCATGATTCTAGAGAAACCCAGATTAAAATAAAATCTTGTTTTTAGATTTGCCCTAGAATAACTATGGGTTGGTTGTTTACCGACCGTGCGTAATGATGGGCCCTCGAGCGCCAGAGTGGGGGAGCGGGAGCAGGCGTGACAGCCTTAGACTGTTGACAACATGTAAACATTTTCTGTCTCCAAAGGTTTATTGAAAACATACAAATATTTGCACAATGAGAACTTGTCTCTCAAATAAATCGGTACAGTTGTTGGTTAGCTAGCTAGCTAATTTTTGACATGACATCAGCCAAAACACCTCATAACAACACATGGTATCAATAACAAGATACAAGGAGCTGAAACGAGCCACCGACGATTCCCACAAGGCAGCTTCTTGTCATTGTTGCTAGCTATCTGACCGTTTAGAATCATAACAACACACACCTTCCGGCCACATCGATTTGGACTCATCATTATTGTGAAGTTTTCAGCCAACCCAACTATATAGCTCTCTGTGTAGATTTACATTGTATCTGAGTTCTGTTTTGCATTTCTATCAAGTATTTATACCATTGGCAGACTTTGTATACCATTGGCAGATTTGCACATAAATCTAAATGTATTGGTCACATACACGTGTTTAGCAGATATTATTGCGGGTGTAGCGAAATGCTTGTGCTTCTAGTTCTGACAGTGCAGCAATATCTAACAAGTAATATCTAACAATTTCACAACATATACCCAATACACACAAATCTAAGTAAGGAATGGAATTAAGAATGCATAAATATATGGATGAGCAATGTCAGAGCGGCATAGACTAAGATACAGTAGAATAGTATGGAATACAGTATATACATGAGTAATGCAAGATATGTAAACATTATTAAAGTTACATTATTATAGTGACTAGTGTTCCATTTATTAAAGTGGCCAATGATTTAAAGTCTGTGTATACAGGCAGCAGCCTCAAATGTGCTAGTGATGGCTATTTAAAGTCTGATGGCCTTGAGATAGAAGCTGTTTTTCAGTCTCTTGTTCCCAACTTTGGTGCACCTGTACTGACCTCGCCTTCTGGATGATAGCGGGGTGAACAGGCAGTGGCTCAGGTGGTTGTTATCCTGGCATCAAAATGACCCCAAATGACTTGTATTTTGAATAAGTCCATATTGATAAAGAAACACTGTGCCATAACTTATATCTATTACGAAGAAGTTGATTGACAAAGTCATGAAAAAAATCTAAGAATTGAATAAACCACCTTTGGACTATGACCAAAACTGTGCCTCTGGAGTCAGACTGACCCCAGTCAGCAGTCGTAACTGATGATTAACTAGCAATACAAACACAACACAAACTCAAACAAAATGCTTATTAGGAGGACAGGCCCAATTCAAGAGAACATGAAATGACATAGTTACACTATGAATTGTGAAATAAAACAACTATTTAAAAAAGTATAGAATATGTTTATTATTTTCCAATAAAAGAATAAATGAAAAAAGACAGCAATACAAACCTTGACATTGGGATGGCCAATTTACAGGACAAAACAAAACTTAACTCACACATACACAAAATAAAACTAAATCCTATTAGGTGGTGCATGTATAAGAAGACAGCATATAGTCATTACAAGCAGTGTAGTTAAGCCCAAAATAAATATTGAGTGGAGTACAGCACAGAGTAGCAGCAGATCGTCAACCCAGTTATGAAGCGCGACTAGACCATTTATCCAGTATCGGCTGCCATATTTTGTAAAACATTGGACTTCTATTGGAGGTATTGTATTGAATATTTTCCATATGTATTACATTCCCTAAATCCTGTAACCACATTTCAAAGGTAGGTACAGTCTCCAGTTTCCAAAATTGCAATATGAGCCTTTTGGCTAATAGAGTACAAAGAGAGACATCCTTCCCCTCCTGGTTATTCCCATCCACTGTACCAAACAGAGCGATCAATGGGTCTGGGGCTAGAACTCTATCGAAGGCTTTAGATAGATAAGTCATCAAAAATGAGAGCCCAGTAAGCATGTAACTTAGGACATGTCCAGAATAAGTGGGTCAACGTCCTCTCATCCTGCTTGCACCTCTCACACAGTGGTGAGGTGTCCGGGAATATTTTATGCAGTTTCACTTTTGAGTAATATAACCTGTGTATCACCTTAAACTGTACAAGGTTGTGTCTGGCATTCACTGAACTGTGGTTTATATTCCTGAGAGCTTCTACCCAGTCCTCATCTGAGATATCTGAACCAAGTTAATGGTGTCTGTGGATAACTCTATGTGGGCCTGTAGCACATCATACAGTCTAGAGACTGACCCTTTTGAATGGGGTTTGACAAGGATCAGGCTATCTAATGTAGGATTATTTGGCTGAATGCCACACTGTGGGATATGTGTCTTTAAGAAATTCCTGATTTGGAGGTATCTGAAAAAATGTGTTGTTGGCATGTTGAACTTTCCCTGTAATTGTTGAAATGAAGCTAACTGACCATAAATGTATAAATGACCAATTGTTGTGAGCCCCTTCTCCCTCCACTGTGAAAACACCACATCATCCAATGCAGGGTGGAAAGCATGAGTCAGGCAAATCGGGTTGTCAATGTATACAGTGGGTATGTTAAGAAAATACCCAATCTGTTTCCAGATCCTAAGAGTATGACAAATGACTGGATGAGAGTCATAAGTGGCTTTATTCACATATGATGGACTAATAACAAGTGCAGGGAGTGAGGAACGTTGACAGGAGGCCTGCTCAATCAAAAGCCATGCAGTCATATCCTTCTAGCTCATCGCAGGTAAACTTTCCCTCCAGAAAGACACAATGTTCAGATTAGCAGCCCAATAATACAGTTTGAAGTGAGGAAGGCCAAAGCCCCCCTCTACCTTGTCCTTGCATAAATGCTTCTTTGAAATTCTGGCTGCCTTGTTATCCCATAAAAATGGAATTACTATTGAATCCAGTTACTTAAAATAGCTTTGTGGTATGAAATTGGGTCGACATTGGAATAGGTAAAGAAACCTGGGTAGGACAACCATTTTAATAGCGTTTATACGACCAAACATCGGAGAAGAGTTTTCCAAAAATCTATATTTAGTTTATTAAGCTGATAAATGTTCATGTCCCAAATCGCTTTCAGTAGCTGATCAAGGTCTCTTGTCACTACAATGCCAAGGCTTGTGAACTTGTCCATCACTGTTCTAAACGGGGTAGATTGCAGAAATTGCATATCCACAGGCCGTGATATTGGCATCAATTTGCTTTTTTGCCAGTTTATCTTGTAGCCAGAGAAGGAGCCGAATGTGTTTATCAAGTTAAGTAAGTGGGGAATAGAAGTTTTAGGCGAGGATAAAAACAAAAGAACATTCTCTGCATATAGGGACATTTTGTGCTGCGTGTCTTTTATTTTAACAGAAGCTATATCGGCACATGCCCGAATGCGAGTAGCAAGGGGTTTCATGGCTATAGCGAAGAGAGCAGGCGAAATAGGGCACCCTTGTCGGCAGCCCTTGAACAGGCGGAATGACTGCAACATTTCCTGATTGGTTAGCACCGACGCCATTGGGTGTGCATAAATGATTATTAACCAATTAATAAATTACTTTCCAAACTCAAAATGCTCCAGAACCGACATCATGTACTTCCACTCAATCTGATCAAATGCCTTCTCTGCGTCAAGAGCTATTACCACTGTCTCAACCTTATGATCGTGATATATTACGTTGAAAATTGTAGTATACATGTCGGCCCGGGATAAAACCTGTCTGGTCAGGGTGTATGATGTCAGAAATATATTTTTTTCAAAATTGTTTGCCTAAATGAAACTACTCTTGAATACTCTTACGGACAATAGTTGTTAGCCTGATAGTAAATCAACTATTTGAGCTGTTTTAGGAGTTTGAGGGAGATTCTGTTAACTCGGAAAATGAACCAAATTGAATTGGGAAATTGGGAGAGAATACATGTACTTGTTGGAAAAATACTTTTTGTGGTCTAGCAACCCATGCAACAATGTAGCATTGTTGACCGCAGAAAGATTCAGGCAGCCAGACAAAGTGTTTCATGTCTCAGTCATAAGGAAACAGGTGAAGTGGTGAGGGAGCCATTCTAACGACTTTCCGTAGCTTGGAGGGAGGCATGGATTACCAAGTAACTGTCATTTATGATCTGGTTCATGTCAATTTATTTATTTGTATTTATCCGTTATTTTACCAGGTAAATTGACTGAGAACACGTTCTCATTTACAGCAACGACCTGGGGAATAGTGACAGGGGAGAGGAGGGGGATGAATTAGCCAATCATACCAGATTAAAGCGCTCACATTTTCCTCAAGGGTTCAACAGATTGTTATAAACTGGGTGGTCCGAGCCCTGAATGCTGATTGGCTGAAAGCCGTGGTATATCAGACGATGACAAAACACATATTGTTACTGCTCTAATTGTTGGTAACCAGTTTGTAATCGCAATAAGGCACCTCTGGGGTTTGTGGTGTATGGCCAAAATACCATGGCTAAGGGCTGTATGCAGGCACTCCGCGTTGCGTTGTGCATAAGAACAGTCCTTAGTCGTGGTGTATTGGCCACATACCACACCCCCTCGGGCCGAGTCGACCCCCTAGCCGACATGGGGTCGACTCGACACCTGTGTGAATCTTAGAATCTAATTAGGTAATTGTTTTTTCTTGGTTACTAAGGGGCTTCCCAAATGAAACCCCTATTGCCTATAGTGCACACTACTATGGGCCCTGGTCCAAAGGGGATCGATGCACAATCTCAAGCACTTTAAAATGGCCATTCATCTCCATTGTTACTGAGGTAGACATTAGCGCACAATGTCTGCCAAAATCTACACAGCACAACGTAGAATTATTACAAGTATCAAACAACAAGGCAGGTCAAATCAAATATGAAGTCAAGTTTATTGGTGCAACATTTTCAATGCCTGACATCATCGACATTGTTACCGCTGGAAAATATATTATATTGCACGGAACAAGGAAACAGAGATACACAACAGAAAATTATAGATTCAGACAGTGAATCAGTGTCCTTGAGAATGAATGGGCAGAGCTTTGGCAACTTTGCATTTATTGTCCTCCTTATCTAACGTAAGCTGGTCAGGGCTGTTTCCTGGACAGCCGGTATCTAAGGTGGGGAGGGTGATTTTGCCACATTATATAAGACCAGGCTCACTTTCAGCTGGAGTCTCTACACAGCCAGATCAGATCAACGATAGCAAACCCAGGATAGTCAACCCAGGACAGCAGTTTCCTCTAGTATCTGGCCCACGAGACACCTCGCCTTTCTGCAATATGAAGTGCCTGGTTCTGGGACTCGGCACACTGGCCTTGCTGGCATCCACCATGGCACAGGTAATGAATGTACTTATTCCTTATTCAGAAATAAAAGCTGAACAAGTTTTAAACTTAAAGAAAGGATGGAGAGATGGGGAGATCTGATTCAACCTAGAGTGTTTAGTGAACTCAACAATTCTGATCATAGCTGATGCAGTATGTTGAAATTTGAGGTTCAATAATTTGAGGATCATTCAATGAGTAAATGTAGTTATAGAACAGTGTTTTTAGTTGGACTGTTTATATGCTCAAAAGTGACATTAGGTCAGGGGCGTTCATCCTTTTCATGCCCTGGGACCCCAATTCAGGCCAACAGTCAAACCAGGAGCCCCTGTCATATATTTGCACCAAAATGTTTCCCCGTGCAGTTTTAATAACACAAAGGTGGAAAATTGCAATGTTTGATGGTCAGTAAAAAAAATTACAACTCCAGGTTTCATTTTTTTTTTTTTTACGCACCCCCTTCCCAACATAAAAAACATTTTCACATGACCCTCCCCTTGTACTGTAAAAATAAAATTGCACACCCTTCCCCCTCATTGAATTAACTCAAAAATAATTATTATGACCAAAAATAACAATACCTGTAGAGACCCTGTGTTTATAAATGTGGATGCCGACTTTGCCACTACAGCATGCTTTTGTGGCACAGTTGATGCCACGCAGGGCTACGGGCCAGAACGTTGAGGGTTCACCAACCACCACAGACGAGCTTACTCTAGACTGTTTCATTACACTACAATCAGAGGCGGTTGAAAATAATGATCAGCTAGGGGGTAATCAGATTTTCTAAACTTGGTGGTGCGAGCCCAGGATGCTGATTGACTGACAGCTGTGGTATATCAGACCGTATACAATGGGTATGACAAAATATGTATATTTACTGCTCTCCTGCGTTGCGTCGTGCATAAGAACAGCCCTTAGCCGTGGTATATTGTCCATATACCACACCCCCTCGGGCCTTATTGCTTAATTATATAAAATATATGCAACAAATGTATATGCAAGGAACAGCCAATGCACCACACAGCCAATAAACAAAGCATATCTGCATACCGATTACTGACTTCGGGCGCTCAACATCATGATTTGCGTTTTCAACACCACTATCAAAATTACTACGAATATGTCAATCTCGACAAAAACAAAATACATCCCTCCCTACCTTGTACCCACTAGCAAAGGCTTGGCTTGACAATCTCCGAATGCCATTCAAAAATGTTTGGGTTTTGTAACAGATGTCTCTTTCCATACATTAAATAGCCAGTGCACAGTTTGGATGCTGGATTTATATTAAAGTGGAGTGGACAACCGTGAGCAGGTAGCCTACATGAGACGTTTGAAGTAGCTTAACCCAATTAAAACATTATAACTGGTTGTGTTTTTTTTAAAGTTAAATGACAAATGTTTAGGCCATTTTGATGTGTTAGGTTCTAGGTGTGGGAGGAATAGCCACTCGGATCTGAGAGGAGGCAGAGCGAGCTTTGAGTTTCCGGAATAACTGGGCCTGCAGGGATTATATTTGGCCACATTATTATAGGAGGATTTGGGAGAATGATGATCCCCATCAGACAGAAATAAAACCAGACTGGCCTGCTGCTGTGCCTTTCTAGACCTTATAAACTGTTGAGAGTAGACCCACAACTGATCCAAATCGAATGAAACATTCAAATCAAAGAGCGTTTGCTCTGTTATTCAAATTATTTTTTATTTTTTTGCAGTTTACAGAATTTTATACTCGCTTGAAAACTATTATTAATTGCATTGTGGTGTTGTAGACAAGTCTAAGTAGGATCATTTTATTGTCCCTAAACAAGACCAATAGGGAAGCTTTTTGAGCTGCGTGTCACACACCTGCCTCTCCGCTGCCTGTCAGCTACTCCCCTTGTTCTTGTGGATTGACATAGAAAATTGTCGCGCCTTTGAATGATTTTATGTGTGGTATGATTGTTAGTTAGACTATTGGAGATCTGGACCAACGATCCACCACTATAAATGGTGGATAGAGGTCAGGACAAACGGTGAGACTGGCAGACTATATTGACCTGTGGTATAGTATGTGTGTGGAAAAGCGTAGTGCATGCAAACAGATTAGGACATTTGGCAAGGATGCAAGAAGTAAAACCTGAAAAGTTATATTGTAATCCCCTCCAGTAATTTCAAATGGTCCCTAATTAAGTTCAGTTTCAAATAGACATGGGTAAATGAATGCTTAATGAACAATTTCATCCGACAGAATTCTACAATAGGACCAACAACAGACCAACATAATTCTACAATAGGACCAACAACAGACCAACAGAATTCTACAATAGGACCAACAACAGACCAACAGAATTCTACAATAGGACCAACAACAGACCAACAGAATTCTACAATAGGACCAACAACAGACCAACAGAATTCTACAATAGGACCAGCAACCGTCACAACTGCCACAACCGCCACCTGGCCATCCACACCAGTAATTTTCAAACTGTCCCTAATTCATTTCAGTTAATAGACACGGGTGAAATAATCCTGAATTAACATATAGCCTAATGTAAATACTTCATTTTCATCCAACAGAATTCTACAATAGGACCAACAACCGACCAACAGAATTCTACAATAGGACCAACAAATGCCACCACAACCGCCACAACCGCCACATGGTCAACCACTCTCACCACACCAGCAGGGGGCAGCCATGTCTTCAGTTACTCCCTGACTCTACTGTTTGGTTCGACAGCCAGCCTGATAATACATTCACTATGGCATTGAGCACCACATAGAGGACAAGAGTCACATTGACTGCACCTTTCTGAGAGTGTTATTAAAGGGTAATTTGGGGATTCTGGCAATGAGGCCCGTTATCTACTTTCCCAGAGTCAGAGGAACTCATGGATACCAGTTTTAAGTCTCTGCGTGCGGTTTGAATAAAGTTGCTAACTTGCGCAACTGTTAACTTCCTTTTAGCTCAATGACTGCTAACGCTAGTTGTTGACTAGTGCAATTGCTAATTAGCGTTAGCGAAATGACTGGAACTTCCTGTCATTGTGTTAACACTAGTTAGCATTGGCATTAGCATTACCGCTAACTTCCTTCATACAGGACACAGAGACATAAAAATGGTATCCACAAGTTCATCTGATTCTGGGAAAGACGATAAAGGGCACCATTGCCAAATCCTAACGTATCCCTTTAAAAACTGAATAAGAGCGTAGGAGAATAATCTTTCTCTCAATTTGTGTGTTTTACAGTGACCTGCTGGAGGTTTGTGTGTTCTCTGTGTATTTCAAAATGTAGAACTGAAACACTGGTTGATAGGGTTGCAATGCCCAAAATCGGTGTATACTAATGTTTTATAGTCAATCAAGCCGTGAGTTCCTTTGCTATGTAAACAAGTGAAGTATTCATGTGATTGTCTTCGGACAGAAATAGGTCATTATACAAATGGTAAATGATTTAATTTCTCATTGTACAAATATTGAAATGTACCCAAATAAAATATTTTTTTTGTATTGCTATTTGACCGAGTGAAATATTTACATATACATATTTTATCACAGTAAATAGGTTATTCGGAATTACTCTTGCTTTTAATCTTAATATTAGTTCCATTGTTCTGCTTTTCAGGGCACTTTAAGATTTGTGTATAAAAAAGTGTCCACCACAAAAGTTCCTTCTCAGGTGAAAATAAATGCATTCTAATTTAATATAAGGTGAAGTTATTAATTAACAATGAAAGAATTATAAAGATCCATAACATGCGATGTGACGTATCAATACAGGTACAGAAGGAGCATTCGATCAATCACATTTAGTGATAAAGCCCTTTTTACATCAGCCGATGTCACAAAGTGCTGTACAGAAACCCAGCATAAAACAGCAAGAAAGGCAGATGTAGAAGCACGTAGCTCGGAAAAAACTCAATAGAATGGTTGAACCTAGGAAGGAACCTAGAGAGGAACTTATGGGTGGCCATATCTATGCCGTCAATGCTAACGTTTCTTTGCTACCTGTCAACTTTACGTTTTTTTACTTTTTAATTACCGTTTATAATTGTTGTGTTTTCCCTCGCTCGACTTTTTTCATTCACCTTTTTCACCCCGGACACTTTATCTGGACGTGGTTCGTCAGTACCTACACCAGCCGAAGCTGAGTAGCAACATTAAACCTTCTAATTGTAGTCGCTGTACTCATAATATACAGGAGAACAATCGCCTTATGGTGAGGATAGCCTTGCTGCAAGCCCAGCTTCAGGCGCAATCGTTAGGTAAGAGTAATTTAAGCGTCTGTGCCACCAATAAGCACAAATAGTAGTATAAATCCCCTTGCACAGTCCCCACAGCCTGACAATTTTCTCATGGCTTCTGGAAGGAAATGCTGAAGGAATGCTCAACCGGTGTCGCTCATTCAGCAGACAGAAACTTTCAACCGGTTCTCCCCATTATTAAGCAACTAGTCGGAGTCAGAGGTCGAGCCTTCTCTGGTCTCTCCTCCACCCGTTACGGGGTCTGAGAAGCCGAAGCCTCCCAACATTATCTCTGACAAATTGAACACCTTAGTCATTGGTGACTCCATTACCTGTAGTATTAGACACAAAATAATAATCCAGTGACCATACACTGTTTACCAGGGGGCAGGGCTACAGACTTGAAGTCTAACCTGAAGATGGTGCTGACTACGGTTAAAACTGGCAAGTATAGGGATATTGTTATCCACGTTGGCACCAACGATGTTAGGATGAAACAGTCAGAGTTCACCATGCGCAACATAGCTTCAGCGTGTAATTCAGCTAGAAAGATGTGTCGGCATCGAGTAATTGTCTCTGGCCCCCTCTCAGTTAGGGGGAGGGATGAGCTCTACAGCAGAGTCTCACAACTCAATCGCTGGTTGAAAACTGTTTTCTGCCCCTCCCAAAAGATAGAATTTGTAGATGATTGGCCCTCTTTCTGGGACTCACCCACAAACAGTACCAAGCCTGGCCTAATGAGGAGTGACAGACTCCATTCTAGCTGGAGGGGTGCACTCATCTTATCTACCAACATAGACAGGGCTCTAACTCCTCTAGCTCCACAATGTTATAGGGTGCAGAACAGGCTGTTAGCCACCCTGCCAGCTTAGTGGAGTCTGCCACTAGCACAGTCAGTGTAGTCAGCTCAGCTATCCCCATTGGGACCGTGTCTGTGCCTCGACCTAGGTTGGGCAAAACTAAACGTGGCGGTGTTCGCCTTAGCAATCTCACTGGAATAAAGACCTCATCCATTCCGGTCACTATTGAAAGAGATTGTGATATCTCACATCTAAAAATAGGGCAACTTAATGTTAGATCCCTCACTTCCAAGGCAGTTATAGTCAATAAACTAATAATCACTGATCATAATCTTGATGTGATTGGCCTGACTGAAACATGGCTTAAGCCTGATGAATTTAATGTGTTGCAATGAGGCCTCACCTCCTGGTTACACTAGTGACCATATCCCCCGTGCATCCCGCAAAGGCGTAAGTGTTGCTAACATTTGCGATAGCAAATTTCAATTTACAAAAAAAAAAGACTGTGTTTTTGTCTTTTCAGCTTCTAGTCATGAAATCTATGCAGCCTACTCAATCACTTTTTATAGCTACTGTTTACAGGCCTTCTGGGCCATGCACAACATTCCTCACTGAGTTCCCTGAATTTCTATCGGGCCTTGTAGTCATGGCAGATAATAGTCAAATTTTTGGTGACTTTAATATTCACTTGGAAAAGTCCACAGACCCACACCAAAAGGCTTCCTGAGTCATCATCAACTCAGTGGGTTTTGTCCAACATGTCTCCGGACCTACTCACTGCCACAGTCATACTCTGGACCTAGTTTTGTCCTGTGGAATAAATATTGTGGATCTTAATGTTTTTCCTCATAGTCCTTGACTATCGGACCAGCATTTTGTTACGTTTGCGATCGCATCAAATAATCTGCTCAGACCCCAACCAAGGATCATCAAAAGTTGTGCTATAAATTCTCGGACAACCCAAAGATTCCTAGATGCCCTTCCAGACTCCCACCACCTACCCAATGACATCAGAGTACAAAATTCGGTTAACCACCCTAACTGAGGAACTACATTTAACCTTGCGTAATACCCTAGATGCAGTCTCACCCCTAAAAAACAAAAATATTTGTCATAGGAAACTAGCTACCTGGTCTACAGAATATACCCGAGCCCTGAAGCAAGCTTCCAGAAAATTTGAACGGAAATGGCTCTACACCAAACTGGAAGTCTTCCGACCTGCTTGGAAAGACAGTACCGTGCAGTATCGAACAGCCCTTACTGCTGCTCAAACATCCTATTTTTCAAACTTAATTGAGGAGAATAAGAACAATCTAAAATGTATTTTTGATACTGTCACAAAGGTAACTAAAAAGCAGCATTCTCCAAGAGGATGGCTTTCACTTCAGCAGTGATAAATTCTTGAACTTCTTTGACAAAAAGATCATGATCATTAGAAAGCAAATGACGGACTCCTCTTTAAATCTGCGTATTCCTCCAAAGCTCAGTTGCCTGAACAACACTGCCAGGACACAAGATAAAGGCCTCCTTACTGTCCCTAGAATTTCTAAGCAAACAGCTGGAGGCAGGGCTTTCTCCTATAGAGCTCAATTTTTATGGAATGGTCTGCCTACCCATGTGAGAGATGCAGACTCGGTCTCGACCTTTAAGTCTTCATTCAAGACTCATCTCTTTAGTAGGTCCTATGTGTAACTGACAATTAACCTGTAAGTCTATGTCATTGTTTTTTGTTTGAATTGTTTACGTGTTCGCTGTGCGGGGGAAATGATAAGACAAGCGGAACTACGTAGCTGATAACTGTTGTAATGGGGATCCTTATTGTAGCAACACACCTTTGGAGGGAAGGCAATCCCGCGCTGTGTTAGCCAAATTTTCATGTCATCGGGTGTAGTTCATAAAGGTTGAAGCGTGTATGTTAGGATGGTAACGTTATAATAATTAAGGATGAAGTGTGAATTCATGCCAGGAATAATAAGTGTGAAGTTTGATTTCCTCCCTTCTGTAATAAGCAGCCAATGAGGTATTTTTCCTTTATTCATGTGTTTAATCTGATACTGTTATAGCGCCCAGCTAAACTGTTTATGTATGTCAGCACTTCAGAGTTAAACCAAGCTAATAAGTCACTTGTAAGATATGAAGGTTGTAAGAGTGTGCTTAACTTCATTTACTTTATAGTTCTCACGGAAGGTGATAATTCGGACTAAATCTACAGAATACAGCCGCCAGTTAAAATCAAGGAACGGTTGTGCTCAACCACTGGAGGGAGCTACAGTGAGAAATCGATGCTCTTCACGAGCAAGAGAGAAAGAAGAATCTCACACAGCTGTAAAACGTCTACAAGATTCCCAAGTCTTGGTAGGCCCTGTCATCTGCCAGATAAGAGTTTTACACCTACCTGCAACCTAAGAAGAACATCTCCACATAAGGAAGCATCGTGAGGCAACATAAGGTCAAGACTAACAGGAAAGTCAGACACGCAAGTACAAGTCAAGGTGTTTGAAGGTGGTCCTAGCCTTGTGAACAGCTAATAAGAGACTTTAAGATTACAAGTCGTAAGGACTGGAGATAGTTGTGTATTTCATCAAGATGCTGGTATTATGTATTTGCTCTTTCTATCTTAATGTATCGCTGGTATGTGTAAAAAATATTATTTGATACTTACAATATATATATATATATATATATATATATAACAAAATGCTTGTTCTTCAATCGATCGCTGCCCGCACCCGCCGCCCGACTAGCATCACTACTCTGGACGGTTCTGACTTAGAATATGTGGACAACTATAAATACCTAGGTGTATGGCTAGACTGTAAACTCTCCTTCAAGACTCACATCTCCAATTCAAAGTTAAATCTAGAATCGTCTTCCTATTTCCCAACAAAGCCTCTTTCACTCATGCTGCCAAACATACCCGTGTAAAACTGACTGTCCTACCGATCCTTGACTTCGGAAATGTCATTTACAAAATAGCCTCCAACACTCTACTCATTAAATCGTATGCAGTCTATCACAGTGCCATCCGTTTTGTCACCAAAGCCCCACATACTACCCACCACTGTGACCTGTATGCTCTCGTTGGCTGGTCCTCACTACATATTCGTCGCCAAACCCACTGGCTCCTGGTCATCTATAAGTCTTTGCTAGGTAAAGCTCTGCCTTATCTCAGCTCACTGGTCACCATAGCAACACCCACCCGTAGCACGCGCTCCAGCGGGTATATTTCACTGGTCATTCCCAAAGCCAACACCTAATTTGGCCGCCTTTCCTTCCAGTTCTCTGCTGCCAATGACTGAAACAAATAGCAAAAATCATAGAAGTTGGAGACTTACAGTTGTCGGAAGTTTACATACACTTAGGTCGGAGTCATCAAAACTCGTTTTTCAACCACTCCACAAATTTCTTGTTAACAAACTATAGTTTTGGAAGTCGGCTAGGACATCTACTTTGTGCACGACAAGTAATTTTTCCAACAATTGTTTACAGACAGATCATTCCAGAAAATTATGTCATGGCTTTAGAAGCTTCTGATAGGCTAATTGACATCTTTTGAGTCAGTTCGAGGTGTACCTGTGGATGCATTTCAAGGCCTAACTTCAAACTCTGCTTGACATTATGGGAAAATCAAATGAAATCAGCCTAGACCTCAGAAAGAAAATTATAGACCTCCACAAGTCTGCTTCATCCTTGGGAGCAATTTCCAAATGCCTGAAGGTACCACGTTCATCTGTACAAACAATAGTACGCAAGTATAAACACCATGGGACAACACAGCCATCATACCGCTCAGGAAGGAGACGTGTTCTGTCTCCTAGAGATGAACGTACTTTGGTGCGAAAAGTGCAAATCAATTCCAGAACAACAGCAAAGGACCCTGTGAAGATGCTGGAGGAAACAGGTACAAAAGTATCTATATCCACAGTAAAAAGAGTCCTATATCGACATAACCTGAAAGGCCGCTCAGCAAGGATGAAGCCACTGCTCCAAAACTGCCATAAAAAAACAGACTACGCTTTGCAATTGCACATGGGGATAAAGATCGTACTTTTTGGAGAAACTTCCTCTGGTCTAATGAAACAAAAATAGAACTGTTTGGCCATAATGACTATCATTATGTTTGGAGGAAAAAGGGGGTGGCTTGCAAGCCGAAGAACACCATCCCAACCGTGAAGAACGAGGGTGGCAGCATCATGTTGTGGGGGTGCTTTGTTGCAGGAGGGACTGGTGCACTTCCCAAAATAGATGGCATCATGAGGGAGGAAAATTATGTGGATATATTGAAGCAACATCTCAAGACATCAGATAAGTTAAAGCTTGGTCGCAAATGGGTCTTCCAAATGGACAATGGACAACTACAAGCATACTTCCAAAGTTGTGGCAAAATGGCTTAAGGACAACAATGCCAAGGTATTAGAGTGGCCATCACAAAGCCTTATAGAAAATCTGTGGGCAGAACTGAAAAGGCGTGTGTGAGCAAGGAGGCCTGCAAACCTGACTCAATTACACCAGCTTTGTCAGGAGGAATGGGCCAAAATTCACCCAACTTATTGTGGGATGCTTGTGGAAGGCTACCCAAAACATTTGACCCAAGTTAAACAATTTAAAGTTAATGCTACCAAATTCTAATTGAGTGTGTGTAAACTTCTGACCCACTGGGCATGTGATGAAAAAAAAAGCTGAAATAAATCATTCTCTCTACTATTATTCTGACATTTCACATTCTTAAAATAAAGTGGTGATCCTAACTGACCTCAGACAGGGAATTTTTACTAGAATTAAATGTCAGGAAATGTGAAAAACTGAGTTGAAATGTATTTGGCTAAGGTGTATGTAAACTTCCGACTTCAACTGTACCACGGCTAAGGGCTGTGTCCTAGCACGTTGCATTGTGGATAAGAACAGCCCTTGTCCGTGGTGTATTGGCCATATACCACACCCCCCCCCCCCCCCCCTGGCCTTGGTAGAGAGTGATTGCTTAAATATACACCCAGTGGCCCGTTTTTTAGGTACACCACCCCGTTCACGAAAATAGGTTGCTCCTACAGACAGTCAAGTGGCCATGGCATGGAGTGACCTAAGCAACTTTGAGCGTGGTATGATCGTTGGTGCCAAGTGCGCCGGATCCAGTATCTCAGAACCGTCTGGCCTCTTCTGCGTTTCACACACGACAGTGTCTAGGGTTTACCGAGAATGATACGACAAAACAATAACATCCAGTTAGCTCCAGTCAGCTGGATCCAGTACTTTAGACATGGGTGTACCTAATAAACTAGCCACTGAGTGTATATTTGTTCATATGTTACTGCATGGTGTAATACATAATAAATACATGAGGAAGTGGGGTGCATTGAGTTCTAAAGAGAGAGACAAAAGAGGGGGAAGTGAAAGTATACACTACAGCAACACCCAAAGGGCAATTATTAAACTACTGTTATCTACTTCCCCCCCTTACTGGTAAAGGTTGCACGTCTTCTCACTTCTATGAAACCTATCAAACAATGACATACTTCCTTGCTGTTATCAGGTTGTTACAGAACTGATGGGTCAATTTCTGTTTTATGCCGTGATACGAGTTTGTGGTGGTGACATGAACACCCTATTTGATATTGTCTGAGGTGCGTATTGACAACTCCACTACACTGCAAAACTGAGCAATATCTCAAAAGGACATACAAGCAAGTTTTTTGGTTTGTGCTCATAACGCACCATGGCCGTTAGAAGAGTGTGTGTCTTATAGTCTGAAATTGCCAGGGGGAAACTTGGTGTGTGTGTGTGTGTGTGTGTGTGTGTGTGTGTGTGTGTGTGTGTGTGTGTGCATGCAAGTTATTTGATCGTTAGATTGATAAGCGTGAGTGCGCAGTGACGCCCGTTTGAACGAGTTTATTAGATAGTTCAATTAATGGCCATTTATTTGTTTTGCCCCTACTCTTTACTGCTCACACACGCACACACACACACACCTGCATACACACACAACCCGTCCATGTCTAACTGTGTATGTAGCCATGGTTCCCTCTGAAAGAAATCTGTGCCACAACCTCTTGCTGCTCCAGCCGGTAGGGATATCCTTGTCTCATCGCGCACCAGCGACTCCTGTGGCGGGCCGGGCTCAGTGCGCGCTAACCAAGGTTGCCAGGTGCACTGTGTTTCCTCCGTCACATTGGTTCGACTGGCTTCCGGGTTGGATGCGCGCTGTGTTAAGAAGCAGTGCGGCTTGGTTGGGTTGTGTATCGGAGGATGCATGACTTTCAACCTTCGTCTCTCCCGAGCCCGTACGGGAGTTGTAGCAATGAGACAAGATAGTAGCTAAACAATTGGATACCATGAAATTGGGGAGAAAACGGGGTAAAAAAGCAGGCAGACAGGCATCGAGGCATTCAGTTACTGTTCGATTGAATGTTAGAAATGACAAAACTAGTGACCTAAGTGACTTTGAGAGTGGTATGATTGTCGGTGCCAGTTCCTGCATCTCAGGGATTTTCACACACGATAGTGTCTAGGATTTACCGAAAATGGTGCGACAAACAAAAACATCCAGTCAGCGACAGTCCTGTGGTCGAAAACAACTCGTTGATGAGAGGTTGAAGAAGAATGTCAAGAATCGTGCACCTTACAGGCAGACCACAAACAGGCAAATAACAGTGCGGAACTGCATCTCGGAAAGCACAATTTGTCGGTCCTTGTCATGGATGGGCTACTACAGCAGATGACCACACCGGGTTCCACTCCTACCAGCTAAAAAACAAGAAGCAGCATGAGGCTATGGCCCCATCCTGCCTGGTGTCAATGGTGCAGGCTGGTGGAGGTGGTGTAATATTGTGTGGAATGTGTTCCTGGGACACTTTAGGTCCCTTGTTACCCCGGACCTCTCTGTACTCTCACTTACTCTCACTGTATTGATAACAAACAAACCAGTGGATTGTAGGCATGCGTGATCTAAATATATTGTGGATTATGGGCATACATGATCTAAATATAGAATTATGCTTTCGTTTTTGAGAGTGAAATTCCAGGAAGAAGATGGGAAGTGATTTGGGAGAAAGTGGCTTGGTCATCTCTGTAATAAAAATAGACTTGATGCCATGGAATTTGCGAAGCAACATCATTGCCCCTGGACTGTATTTGTATGGTATTTATACAGTACATTTACCAAAATGAAGATTTTGTAATAACAGAAACAATAGAGTGAAGTGTCATGGAAAGGTAGTTTCAAATGAAATCCCGTGTTCTAAAAACATTGGGAAACGGCAGCACACCAGAAAGTGTATTTAAACAAACAAAAAGACCTCATTTCGCCGTGTTATTTTCATCCGGACAGGCTAATGCGTTTCGGCAGTCATGGCTTCATCAGAGCAAGGAAAGGTAATGGAAAGGAAGTGTAAGTGTTGAACCCAAACTCTGCTGTTTTGTACACTGACATGATATGCCTGCCGAAACTGTTCATGTGTACATGTACACACACACACACCACACATGTGTACATGTACACACACACACAGACACACACACACAACCTTCTTGGAACCAGAGGAACATGGTGGGGCGATATATAAGAGCAGTGCAACTCCGAAAAGGACATAGACTCTACAGCACTCGATACACTGAGGACCATCTCTGGAAACATAGACCAGGGCAGACCATCAACAGCTCTTCAAGCCTCCTGCAGTATTTTACTCTTAGGACACCTCACCTGCTCTCCAATATAATGTATCTTCTGGGACTCTGTACACTGGCCCTGCTGGCCTCCACCATCGCACAGGTAATGGAATGGACACTACTCAACAGAGTCGGGGTCAATTCCATTTCAAATCGGTTAGTTCAGGAGATGACTCAAGATTCCACTTCAAGAAGTCAAAAGTGGCATTCATTTTTCGTGTGCATTTTTCAAAATCACTCCGTGAATGATTTGAAGTAGATATGGAACTGACCCCAGTCCTTCTGTTTACACAGAAAATATCTGAATTACTGTGTAATGCTTCAGATGTGTGTGATTTTGATGACAGTGAGGGTTTTTATTTTTATTTTGGGGAAAGCAACGTGTAGTATGCTATTAGAATGCAATTGGGTACCTTGAAAGTGACAATTTCTGGTGTCACGGTAATGGAGGGCAACCTACTAATCTGGAAAGAAGTCAATCCCATTCCATTAATTGACATTATTTCCAATAAGGATGGTTACATTCTGGAATTTGAATTTGAATTCACTTACTGGATTGAAATGGAATTGACCCCAATCTCAGTGTTACTATATGCCTTAAAGCTAGAATCCATTATTGAAACAATAATGTGTTTTAGCAAAACGCTGAGGGATGGGCTTGGAGAAATGGAGCCACTCTCAAATTCATACATAGAGCTATGGATGCAAGGACTAACCATCCATGATATAAAAATGATAGTTTTAAATCCGTGTTGCAGTAGTATCATGGAAGATCCGCGCTAAAATTGAAAGGTCATTTCAGTTTGAGCTGACATACACTGCATTTGGAAAGTATTCAGACCCCTTGACTTTTTCCACATTTAGTTACATTACAGTTTTATTCTAAAATGTATTAATTCATTTTCTTCCCGTATCAATCTACACACAATACTCCATAATGACAAAGCAAAAACAGGTTTTTACTTTGCTGAAGCACCTTTGGCAGCGATTACAGCCTTGAGTTTTCTTGCGTATGATGCTACAAGCATGGCACACCTGTATTTTGGAAGTTTCTCCCATTCTCTGCAGATCCTTTCAAGTTCTGTCAGGTTGGATGGGGAAATTTCCCTCACAGCTATTTTCAGGTCTCTCCAGAGATGTTCGATCGGGTTCAAGTCCAGGCTCTGGTTGGGCCACTCAAGGACATTCAGATACGTGTCCTGAAGCCACTCCTGCGTTGTCTTGGCTGTGTTCTTAGGGTCATTGTCATATTGGAAGGTGAACCTTCACCCCAGTCTGAGGTCCTGAGCCCTTTGGAGCAGGTTTTCATCAAGGATCTCTCGTCGCTTCATTCATCTTTCCCTCGATCCTGACTTGTCTCCCAGTCCCTGCCGCTGAAAAACATCTCCTCAGCATGATTCTGCCACCACCATGCTTCCAGGCTTCTTCCAGACGTGAAGCTTGGCATTCAGGCCAAAGAGTTCTATCTTGGTTTCATCAGACCAGAGAATCTTGTTTCTCATGGTCTGAGAGTCTTTAGGTGCCTTTTGGCAAACTCCAAGTGGGCTGTCGTGTGCCTTTTACTGAGGAGTGGCTTCCGTCTGGCCAGTCTACCATAAAGATCTGATTGGTGGAGTGCTGCAGAGATGGTTGTTATTCTGGAAGGTTCTCCCATCTCCACAGAGGAACTCTGGAGCTCTGTCAGAGTGACCACCGGGTTCTTGGTCACCGTCCGAACCAAGGCCCTTCTCCCCCGATTGCTCAGTTTGGCCGGGCGGCCAGCTCTAGGAAGAGTCTTGGTGGTTTCAAACTTCTTCCATTTAAGAATAATGGAGGCCACTGTGTTCTTGGGGACCTTCAATGCTGCAGAAATTTTTGGAACCCTTTCCCAGATCTGTTTCTCGACACAATCCTGTCTCGGAGCTCTACTGACAATTCCTTTGACCTCATGGTTTGGTTTTTGCTCTAACATGCACTGTCAATTGTGGGACCTCATATAGACAGGTGTGTGCCTTTCCAAATAATGTCCAATCAATTGAATTTACCACAGGTGGACTCCAATCAGGTTGTAAAAATATCTCAAGGATAATCAATGGAAACAGGATACACCTACGAGTCTCATAGCGAAGGGTTTGAATAGCTATGTAAATCAGGTATTTGCTTTTCATTTTTTATAAATGTGCAAAAAAATCTTAAAAACCTGTTTTCGCTTTGTCGTTATGGGGTATTGTGTGTAGAATGATAAGGAAAAGTAATCATTTAATAATCATTTTTGAATAAGGCTGTAATGTAACAACATGTGGAAAAAGTCAAGGAGTGTGATTACTTTCCAAACACACTGTATGCAGCGTTTACCATTAATGCAGTCTCTACCACCACGGTAAGATTGATTTTACCTGTCATTTGCGCTAGGCTATATCTTCAGTGCTATGGCTTAAATACAGCCCTGTTTGAGGAAATAGACTGTTGGTTTACATTTAAATTGTTTCCAAACATTGGAGTAAAACAAGCTTGTATTTTGGGTTCTGACGGGGTACAACAGTTGAACTAAGGGCTCTATTCAATCCGTATTATTGACATTCAGCACTGCAGTGTGATTGAAATGTAAAGACAATGTTCCCGCATTTAGTGGAGACTGCATTCACGGTAAACGGTGCATATGTCGGCTCAATCGGAAATTACCTTAAAATGTATATGGTGCACTCTGTAACGCCATAAGTTATATTCTTCAAGAATCAACGGGTATATATCATTAATTTCATAAGTCAGAAAATTGATGTAGCAACTAAGGATTCAAGGTTTAAAGGTACATTACACTTTCAAATGAAAGTTTTGTTTGTCTCTTTCCGACCTCTAAAGTAGTCTAATGTCAAGATGAAACTACGTCCTATCACGTTTCAGGTATGACCCAGATGCAGACAGTGTCGAAGAAACAAACGTTTATTTCTAATACCAAGGCAGGCAAATGACAGGTCAAAGGCAGGCAGGGGTCAGTAATCCAGAGCGGGTGCAAAAGGTCCAGAACGGCACGCAGTCTCAGGGTCAGGGCAGGCAGGTGTCAATAATCCTGTGAGGTGGGGCAAGGTATAGAACGGCAGGCTCAGGGTCAGGGCAGGCAGAACGGTCAAAACCGGGAAGGACTAGAAAACAGGAGCAAGGACAGACAGGAGCCAGGGAACAAACGCTGGTAGGTTTCACAAAACAAAACGAACTGGCAACAGACAAACAGAGAACACAGGTGTAAATACGATGGGGATAATGGGGAAGATGGGCGATCCATGGAGAGGGGTTGGAGACAATCCCAAAGACAGGTGAAATAGATCAGGGTGTGACACGTCCAATGACATCGGTTGTGTAGATCCAGCTATATGCCTCCATTCCAAATGAATGGAAAAGATGAGCACCGAATAAAACCAGGAAATCCAGGAAATTAGACAGTGCTAATCTTTTCTATTCCTTTGGGATTGAGGCCTATAGTTGGATCCACACAATCAATGTTTAATCTGGACATTAGTCTTCTTTTGTGGTCTGAAAACATCTGACAAACTTTCATTTATGAGTGAAATGTCCCTTTAAGAATGATTTGCAGTCCACATTGACATTGACTCAATTGTCTCTTCTATCATTCTCCACATTCAGAATGTTTCAACAATAGCCTCTTTCACTCCTACAATCGCTGGTTCTGCTCCTACAATCACTGGTTCTGCTCTTACAAGCGCTGGTCCTGTTGCTCCTACAAGCGCTGGTCCTGTTGCTCCTACAACCGCTGTGCCAGCTCTTACAACCTCTGTTCCTGCTCCTGCAGCAGCAGCAACTGTCCAATCTTCCAAACCAAGTGGCAGCCCAGCAACCGGAGCGTCTCTGTTGTGTTCTGTGATGATTCTTCTGCTCTACAGCCTGTAGTACTAAGTGGTGGACCCCCTCTGGCCTGGAGTTTGTATTGTTCAGGACTATATAGACTGAGTGGCTATGAATGATCCCAGAGCCAATGAACAAAGCAAACATGTATCTGGAAGAATGGATTTTCCTCTACTAGAACACCAGTCATTGATGTTTCATGTTAGAGGTTAATCTTTGTATATGGACACGTTATGAGAGAAGCAAATTCTTCTTAAATTGAAATTTGGGTGGGTGGATTGGAGGGAAGAAGGGGTGGAGGGAGGGGTTGGGGTTGTACTGTTTTTCTGTTCTCATATCTGAAAATCTATAAAGAAAGTACAACAAAAAGCATTTGTTGTAAACCGTCACCAATGGGTAAAAACCTTTGGGCTAAGAGATATTGGTTGTGTTTTGAACACTGACAGTTTTACGAACTTGATTCCACTGCCCTTTTAGACTTATTCTTGTCCGTTTGTTTTATTAAGTTGAAATGTACTGATTAGAGGGAATGAGTTCATGTTGTAGACAATATACTTGATTGTAATCCAATTTCTATGTTAATAAATGCATGTATGGAAGTACAATCAAAAACAGTATAATAAAATAATAGACCGTGTGACTACTTACATATTAAGCATTATGAGCATTAGCAATAGAACAAAGTTGTATTTTCTTGTGTTACTGTGTAAGACGGAGACATAACGCAATGCAGATGTAGGATCTGAATTTGATCACCCTGTTGCAGGAGAACTTTCCTGCACTGCAGGACATTTAAAAAAAAAATTGTAGTGTATTTTAGTTAAAAAGGGTCAGAATGTGTAATTTCCACTTTTAAATTTCAGATGTGGTTTTCCCTTACAAAAAAAATTACATAATAATTAACATTTCCTGTTGCTGCAGGATTATTTTCCTGCTGTAGCAAACTGGTTCAAATTACGATCCTACATCTGTGTATGTGAAGGCTGAGCTAGTGTGAAATTGTACACAAAACTCAATCCTTTAGTCTTCATATCGCCAGATAGCCAGCAATGCTTTGTGGATGATCTCCTCTGAATTTGTTCTGTTGAAAAACAGTGGCCATTTTTCCCAAAATTCAACAGATTTTGAAAGACTGTTAGTTATACTGCTTGGTTGAGGTGGATAGTTTCATTGACATGTATTCCTACTGTATTCGTTACAGGAAATAAATGCAAGGCTTTTTTTCATCCCTCCAACAGGTGACACTGACAGTGTGCTACTGACGTGCAGATAAGTGTGTGTACACGTGGGAGTCTAAATGTGCATTACATCTGGTGGGAGGGTGCACGCAGTGGTGTAGTGGTGCCTGGAGAAGTGGGCATACTCACATTTTGCCAAAAAGAGACCAATGAGGTGGCGCACAATTGGCCCAGCGTCGTCCGGGTTAGGGGAGGGTTTGGCCTGGCCGGGATATCCTTGTCCCATCGTGCTCTAGTGACTCCTGTGGCAGGCCGGACGCAGTGCACGCTGACACGGTCGACACGGTCGCCAGTTGGACGGTGTTTCCTCCGACACATTGGTGCGGCTGGCTTCCGGGTGTCGAGAAACAACATGGCTTGGCAGGGTTGTGTTTTGGGGGACGCATGGCTCTTGAACTTCGCCTCTCCCGAATCTGTATGGGAGTTGCAGCGATGGGACAAGGCTGTAACTACCATTGGATAGCACGAAATTGGGGAGAAAAAGGGGTAAAAAAAACATCCTTAATTTAACAGCTTGAAGGAAAGGCTTTTTTCTTTCCTATAGTTTTTTTCAGGGTTTCACTCTCACAAATTGACTGTTAAGATACTGGTAGACCATCCGTGTTGCATGGTCACTACTAGTTAACACAGCTACAAAGTTATAATTTACTCCATCCTTCTATCTCCAAAATACAAAGGCCTATATTCGCCTTCTCTACTGAGTGGTGTAGCGTGATGACATCCTTGGAAAAGTTTGCATCGGAAATGGGAGCGTAGCTGGGGGAGGAAGTTGAGCTGAAGCATAGTTCTTCGGCTGGAGGCACCAGCGAAGCACTCACAGCCATGTGGTACGAATATATTTTTGAAATATTCTTCCTCACTGATAATGAAAGATGAGGGGCATATCAGCGTATGTTTCAAAACCCGGTTTGACAGCGACGATTATTGACGTTTCTAAACGTCAAAACACAGTGTCGCAATTGTACAGATGTAGGATCTTAATTTAAGCCAGTTTGCTTCAGCAGGAAAATAATCCTGCAGAAAACAGGAAATGTGAATTAATATGTGGATTATAATTAATGAAAGATGTTTGTAATTAAGATCCTACATCCGTAGTTCGCATGAAGTCAATAGCGGGTGAATGTACGGGCTGAAACGTTTGGACAGTAAGGGTTTTCGAGAGCTACGTTTGTGTAGCCTACTTTGTGATTTCTTTATTGTTCTACATAGTTGATACAGCATACATCTCCAACTACACTACTTTGACAGACACCAGTGTGGATTAAGAAGTAAGTGAGTATATGTAACACCCACTGGGGGGAAAAAAGTGGGCATACCTGCATTTTGCCCCCACCACACCACTGGGTACTCATATACCGTACGTATGATTGTGTTTGTGTGCCCGCGCGTGTGTGTGTGCGCCTTGGTTAAGAAGTTCAGAGTCTCTGATAGTCAGAATGGTGATCCATGATCTGCCTTTGCCTGATTGATAGCTTCAGAGAGATCCTGCTCAGTCACCAGCACATAAGGTTGCAAGCACACGCACGCACGCACACACACACACACACACACACACACACACACACACACACACAGCCTGTTGCAGTGCACCAGTACATTATATTCATAATCTACCATATTGTTTGCCTGTTCAAAATGTAAACCTGTTGTCTTTTAGCAGACAATCGTACACAGAGGTTCTTCTAATAAGTTCTACATCTTAGTGATGTCTTATGACAAGGCTCCAGTGAAGAGGATTTCTGTCAGGGAGGGGAGAGAGTTTAAATTGAGTAAGGCCAGGATGAGTAACGACAGGGCATTACTTGGCCTCTGAGTACATTGGTGATTACTTGATTAGAACATATCACAGTAGATTACAGTTATTTCACTTTCATTTTAAATACTGTATGTTACTCATCTCTAAATTGATATATATTAAAGCAACTGCAAAAATGATTATTCTTTGGTCTGGTCAACACTGGACATTCCAGCAGTGTTGCACCAGCCTTTGCACGAGGGGGACAAGGGCTGGTGGACATTGGGTCCAGAGTCACAGCTTTCTGCCGACAAGCTGCACAGAGCCTTTTTTTACCAGCAGGGGGTGTGTGGTGAGACACAGCGTTGGCTGTTCTAATGAGGTCAGGGGGCCTTGAATGTGACAGGCACTTGTTCCTTATGGATCTGGAGCAGGTCGATATGTCAACCCCTTTATGCCGTTCTACCTTGCTGTGCTTCGGGCATGGAAAGAGACCCTCAACTGTTTACAGTGATGTTTCACGGCCAGGAGCACGGCTAGTGGAGGAGCCACTGTTCTACAACCCACTCATCAAGACCAGAGTGCTGACCTCTCCGAGATTGCGAGCCAGACCTGTGAGAACGGGGTTCACTAAGTTGGGTGACCTGAGAAAGGAGGCTTCCTCCATAAAGTCATCCAGGCTGCTGCAGCAGGTGGTGGAGGGGATCCGTGCTGCACTAGCGGGCCCCTTCAGAGAGCTGCTGGGAAACAGGCAGCGACTGGGCCGTTGAACCACTAATTAAACCGATCTGCTTCCTTTTACCACCTACCTCCTTTTTCCCCCCAGCTGCTGCTGCAGGGGGACAGCAGGTGGGTGAGGAGATTATTTTATCGTTCAGGACTGAGGGGCTTTTGTCCAGCCAGCAAAAAGGCTTTGTGTAACGGTGGCTATCAAGTTGGCTCAGAAAGACAATTTGCATGGGCTGAGGGCAACGGAGTGGCAGGGGGGTTTGGGACCGGGCACTTCTCTGAGAGGACGTTGTCGCTCCCTGTATAAGACTCCCATAGAGAAGTGTAAAAGCTGATCTACAGGGGAGGATAATTCAGGGGTCTATCGCTACGAACAGATATGTGTCGCACCGTGATTCATCAGTGGGAAAGGGGTGTCAATTCTGTGGGGAGGAAGAGACAGTGCAGCATCTGTTTTCCTTTTGTTCCAGGCTGACAGGGCTGTTTTCTGTCCTGGGGTGGTGGTGTACAGGGCTGTTTTCTGTCCTGGGGTGGTGGTGTACAGGGCTGTTTTCTGTCCTGGGGTGGTGGTGTACAGGGCTGTTTTCTGTCCTGGGGTGGTGGTGTACAGGGCTGTTTTCTGTCCTGGGGTGGTGGTGTACAGGGCTGTTTTCTGTCCTGGGGTGGTGGTGTACAGGGCTGTTTTCTGTCCTGGGGTGGTGGTGTACAGGGCTGTTTTCTGTCCTGGGGTGGTGGTGTACAGGGCTGTTTTCTGTCCTGGGGTGGTGGTGTACAGGGCTGTTTTCTGTCCTGGGGTGGTGGTGTACAGGGCTGTTTTCTGTCCTGGGGTGGTGGTGTACAGGGCTGTTTTCTGTCCTGGGGTGGTGGTGTACAGGGCTGTTTTCTGTCCTGGGGTGGTGGTGTACAGGGCTGTTTTCTGTCCTGGGGTGGTGGTGTACAGGGCTGTTTTCTGTCCTGGGGTGGTGGTGTACAGGGCTGTTTTCTGTCCTGGGGTGGTGGTGTACAGGGCTGTTTTCTGTCCTGGGGTGGTGGTGTACAGGGCTGTTTTCTGTCCTGGGGTGGTGGTGTACAGGGCTGTTTTCTGTCCTGGGGTGGTGGTGTACAGGGCTGTTTTCTGTCCTGGGGTGGTGGTGTACAGGGCTGTTTTCTGTCCTGGGGTGGTGGTGTACAGGGCTGACTTGGGAACTATACATTGGAGGGCCTAGGTTTAGTGTGGCTGGCAGGCGAAGGGACTGCCTTGTAAACTACCGGTTGGGGCAGGCAAAAATTGGCAGTGTGGAAGACCAGGAAGCATGAGATGAAGGGCGCGGGGAGTACAGACCCCAGAGCTATGCTACTGGGGTACCATGTGGGAGACTTTGTAGAGTTGTGGGGTGTCAGGTGGGGGGGATCTGTGTGCAGTGGACAAGGAGGGGTGGCTTGGTTTGAACTTTCTAGTACTGTTACAATGTAGTAAAGAGTGTACTAAATTAATTATTTGGCGATCAATGTATTTTCTTTAAATAAAAAAGTATCTCCCCCTATCCTTCCCTCCTTCTCCTGTCCTCCTCTCTCTCCCACCATCCTTCACCTCTGTGGATTGTCTCAGACGGTAAGCCTCAAACTGCAGTTGGGTTATCACCAAAATGTGCATTTTGCCTGACAAGCATTATCCTAAAGGTTTCACACCCTTCCATTTCACAATGGAGACTTTAAGGAATTACAAACATGCAACTGTGAACCATAGTGCAGGAAAAAGAGGCGATGGGACTGGTAGGATGAAGAAACACTGACAAAACTAAGATGATGAGATGTCGACCGCTAAAGAAGAGATGAAAGATTGATAGACAAAGGAGACAAAGGTTCCTCACTTACCATGCCTGAATTTCACCTTCAAAAGAGCAAACAAGAAATACCATTTAATACAACTACACCATTGTTTCATGCATGAATGAAGACCCGTGAGGAATGATGGAATGTGTCAACTCTGATTTTATTACAAAACAAGTCACGAGTTCTAATTACCTAAGTACTATTGTGTGAAATACATTATGAATGCGTTTCTAGCCTGTTTCGAAGGGTGTTTTACAAAATTAAAAGCCGTAAAGGATGCTTGCCCAAAAGACAACCACTTGTCACGTTCGACATAACGAGGAGAGCAAGGCGCAGCGTGATATGAATACATTATTCTTTATTAAACAAAGAACACTAAACAAACTAACAAAATAACAAAACGAACATGACGCTATAAACACGAGTGCTGACATGCAACTACACATAGACAATAACCCGCCAAACCAAAATGGAAAATGGCAACCTAAATAGGATCCCCAATCAGATACAACGATAAACAGCTGTCTCTGATTGGGAACCAATTCAGGCCACCATAGACCTACATATACCTAGACATACTAAAACCCCATAGATATACAAAAACCCTAGACAGGGTAAAAACACCTAGACAATACAAAAACTAAACCAACCACCCTTGTCACACCCTGACCTAACCAAAATAATAAAGAAATCAAAGATAACTAAGGTCAGGGTGTGACAGTACCCCCCCCCCCAAAGGTGCGGACTCCCGGCCGCAAACTTAAACCTATATGGGAGGGTCTGGGTGGGCATTGAACCTCGGTGGCGGCTCTGGTTCTGGACGCCGCCCCCCTTTACACTGAGTCCGCTCTTGTATCACTGACTCGTGGATCATCGTCGGAGGCTCTGGACTGCGGATCCTCGCCATAGGCCCCGGGCTGGGGATCCTCGCTGCGTGGATCATTGCCGGATGTTCTGGAATGGAGACCGTCGCTTGAGTTCCCGGACTGGGGACCGTCGCTGGAGATCCCGGACTGGGGACCGTCGCTGGAGATCCCGGACTGGGGACCGTCGCTGGAGATCCCGGACTGGGGACCGTCGCTGGAGGTTTCCCGACTGTGGCCCGTCGTTGGAGGTTCCAGGCTGTGGCCCATCGCCGGAGGTTTCGGACTGTGGCCCGTCGCCGGAGGTTCTTGTATCACTGACTCGTGGATCATCGTCGGAGGCTCTGGACTGCGGATCCTCGCCATAGGCCCCGGGCTGGGGATCCTCGCTGTGTGGATCATTGCCGGATGTTCTGGACGGGAGACCGTCGCTGGAGATCCCGGACTGGAGACCGTCGCTGGAGATCCCGGACTGGGGACCGTCGCTGGAGATCCCGGACTGGGGACCGTCGCGGGAGATCCCGGACTGGGGACCGTCGCCGGAGGTTCCGGACTGGGGACCGTCGCTGGAGGTTCCGGACTGTGGCCCGTCGCTGGAGGTTCCGGACTGTGGCCCGTCGCCGGAGGTTCCGGACTGTGGCCCGTCGCCGAAGGTTCCGGATTGTGGCCCGTCGCCGGAGGTTCCGGACTGTGGCCCGTCGCCGGAAGTTCCGGACTGTGGCCCGTCGCCGGAGGTTCCGGACTGGGTACTGTGGGGGTGCTTTGCTGGTGAAACTGTCTGGGATTTATTTAGAATTCAGGGCACACTTAACCAGCATGGCTACCACAGCATTCTGCAGTAATATGCCATCCCATCTGGTTTGAGGTTAGTGGGACTATCATTTATTTTTCAACAGAACAATGACCCAACACACCTCCAGGCTGTGTAAGGGCTATTTTACCAAGAAAGAGAGTGATGGAGAGCTGCATCAGATGACCTGGCCTCCATAATCCCGACCTCAACAAAACGAGTTGGGCCGCAGAGTGAAGGAAAAGCAGCCAACAAGTGCTCAGCATAGGCAGGAACTCCTTCAAGACTGTTGGAAAAGCATTCTAGGTGAAACTGGTTGAGAGAATGCCAATAGTGTGCAAAGCTGTCATCAGGGCTAAGGGTGGCTATTTGAAGAATCTCAAATATAAAATATATTTTGATTTGTTCAACACTTTTTGGTTACTACATGATTCCATGTGTTATTTCATAGTTTTGATGTCTTCACTATTATTCTACCATGTATAAAATAGTACAAATAAAGAAAACCCCTTGAATGAGTAGGTGTGTCCAGACTTGTGACTGATACTGTATTTAACTTTGAGCTACTTGTATGTACATATGCATAGTATGTTCTGTACAGAGTAGGCCACACTATACTATCAGTTGTCTTGTCTCACTCTTAACAGTCCTGTATCCTGTACACACATCACCATGGTGTTCGGGACAGCTTGCACAGTGTTTCCAGAATATGTCTGTGTGAATCCTGATAGCCAAACTAGATGATAGTCAGACAGTACCACTCCTCAATTTTGACCTGTCTGCATTATAATAACATGTGAAAGCTTGTGAAAACATGTGATGTCCCAGAATGTCTTTCTCCAAGGAATACACGACAGTAACTTAGCTACAATAGAAGACAAGACCAGACATTTGAACAACAGTTTCATTTTTGATAGTTTTATTTAATATTTTAAAACCACTCATTTCTTTTCACATTCTATTTTTGGTATCAAAGAATAATGCCTTGAGGTGCAAGGCATTTGGTGTTAAATATAAAAAATAAGAAAGTAACCTGTATCTTGACAGTGTTTGGCAATGTATGATTCATATCTATGAAAATAGATAAGACCATAGTGAAATAGAAGAACACACTGTAGCATTAGAGAGGAACTGCATAAAAGCCCACAGAGTCATTGCACCGCATCATACATTATTGTATGTATTATACTGCCTAAAGAACACACTTCCCATCCAATGTTTTCCCAAAAGGTAGTAAATTACATAGTCAAACAAAATGTTGAACTAAGCCAATTCAGAAAATAATGTGCATAGATTTGGCTTCCTTTATGAAACCCTCTTAAATACACTGACTGTAGCCACAGATGATGTATCATATGGTAGACGGAAGTTGACCTTCCCAATAATCATTAGTGGGTTCAAGTGAGTGGTTCTGTCCACTACTGTGTGTGCTAAGCCGGGTCATACCATCGAAGTCAAGGAAGAATCTGAGAGGGTAGAACGTCTGTAAAAAGAATAATTCAAATACACACATTTAAGGGAGGGGAAAAGAAGTGCGACCCTTCCCATCCTCTCCAGTTGACCACATCCAAAGGCACTGGTTGTTAGATGAGTCATTCGTATGCTGCTGTCCTCACATTCAGGCAAAAATATTATAACCCTCATATGATTCTTCACGAAATGAAAGAAACCCTTTAACTGTAATGAAGATGTTCTGGGATCCTCTTGAGAGTGCCTGACCATGATGACACAAGGTTCATTCTGCGGTGCTTCCTAATGTCCGTCTCCACAGACTGAAGAGCAGGAGTTCTGAGGGGTTGGTCGATATTGGAATGTATTGTATTGGAGGAGCAGGTGAAGGGTGTGGGTTGAGGGAAGGTTATTGGAAGGTTACAGCAGCTCCAGCTCCCACTGTTGGCAAGGCCTCTCCTCACTCTCTGGTAAAATCACCACATGGTCTCTGTCGTACTGCTTGCCACCTGAGAGATACAATTTTATCATCAATTTATTGTATGTTGGGGGGGGGGGGGGGTATTACCCCAAACACTTACCCAATAGGTGCTGAGTGGTCATAGTATTACATGAAAGTACAAATCATGTATGTGTAGTTCCTATAATTTCACTCCTAAAATTAGACTAGTGTCTCACCCTTGATGTCCAACACCATGCCAGGGAAGGTGAGGCTGGGGATGGTGCCTCTCATCTGGGCTGACCAGGTCTGGACAGGCTGCCGGGTCTCTGACCACAGCACCACCTTCGCCCCCGCCTCCACGTTCCCCATTACCTGCAGGCTCATAGTAGGAGCCAACTAGAGAACGAGAGCAAGAGACATAAGTAATTGAGAAATCTGGAGTGCTCAACTAGCAAAACATCTAGGCGATGTGGATAGGATATGTGGTACATTGATTGTAAAACATGATAAATATAGTGTAAAATAAATAGGAGAAATAACATCTGAAGATGTAAAAATGCTCGATATTTACTTCTATAGGGGAAAAAAACAGATTCTCAACATTTTAGGGCTGTCAATGTATGTATGTGTTAACTCATGGGGTCCGAGGGGGAGTCCCAGGGGTTCCTCAGTAAGGTGAAAGAAAATGATCATGAGAATGAAAAAGTTGAGGAACTTTATTCCTAGTGAGCAATACCTTGTTCTTGATGAGGCCTTCCTGGTAGAACCAGATGTCGCTCATGCCCTCCACCTGCTCGGTCACCACCACACGTCCCGACTTCATTTCCTCTACGCCACCCTGGATGGACAGGAAGTGACCTCGCTCTTTGCTTTTGATGCGGAAGAAGTGCCGTCTCTGCAGGAAATGGGCACACGTAAATAATATATATGAGTAAATATAAATATGAGTAAATAAAAAGAGGAAACATGAATTGGGTAGAAGTATAGTATTATAAACCAACCCAAACAAAGTGAATAAAGTCATAGGGATTCTAACCTGCCGTACTGGGTACATTGAGCCAATGGTGAGAAGCTGACTGAATTTGGGCCAGTTGGTGATTTCAATGGGTTCTAATAGGAACTGTCGCCCCCTGTAGTTACTGTGCTCACACATCACCCAGCTGCAAAGAGAGCAAGTGAGGTATAGGGAGAGAGAGGGACACAAGAGAAAAGTGTGTGGTCATACACACATCTTAAAAAACATAGGTGCTGGGCTAATAAAGAATACTAGTACAGAACAAATAGACGTGCACACTGTTAAAGCTCCCACATTCACCGCTTTATTGACAATGTTTCCATCTGGAACGGATCTTCGTCAGGTCAAACACACTAGAGCACAATATCAACACTCAGAAACACACACACACACACATTTAAACACGCATACCCTTACGCACACACTTAAACACACTCACCAGCCTCGGTTGACTCTGACAGAGAGTAGATGGTTGTTGTAGCCCTCCTCCAGCATATTGACCACCTCTGTGTCCACTGTGATCTCCCTGCCCTCCAAACACTCCAGACCAAACAGTGAGATGGAGGGCACTGAGAACACCTGGGGAAACAGTGTTAATATATACTTTATTAGTCCATATGGGATGGAAATGTGTCTTCTGTTTTTCTTCCAACCTCTCCTGTATGAACACACACACACACACACACACACACACACGGTTGGATAGGCTGCAGCAGTGTTACAGTGGGTCAGAGTATGGGGTTGGGAGGAGTAATGGTATGGGGAAGAGAGACGGCTATAGGGCGTTAAGCTAAATACAACAAAATTGATTCATTAAGTGATTGAAAATAAAACTGAGAAAGCTATAGAGTGAGAGACAGACAGAAAAAGTGAAGGAAAATTTGATGGTGAAAAAGCCAGTCTATATGAGTGTGACCAGTATATGAGGATTGGTCTTACCAGCGGGATAGTCTTCAGCGAGCGTATGACACAGTTCGGAGGACAGCCCATGCTGGTGAAGTTGGGGTAGTCTCCTTCTGACAGGATGTACAGGTTCCCTGAATACTCACAGCCCTCGTACACCACCCAACTGAAACGTAGAGGAACACGCAAAACCCATTTAAAACTAATTTACTAACGCCACACACTCGTCAGTACAGTGAACTCCCCTTTAATTGTAATAATTATATGCTGGCTCATCTCTAGGTTCTGCAGTACTCCATACCATCCCTCTACAGCTCCACTAAGCCTGTGTATACTTCCATCTCTCCTAATTATAAATTTTTCCTACACTTGGTGTGTGTGTGTGTGAATATATATATATATATTGTGCATGTTGGTTCTGTCCCACCTTCCCCCCACCACTCTGCAGGACTTGGCGATGAGCTTGTCAGAGAGGGACTCCTGGTTCTTGTCACACACATGGCATTCCCCCTCGAAATCTGGCTCTGTGTACAACATCACCTGAGACAGACAGGGGCAGCCAGGGAAGAAAGAGAGTTCAAATCAGTCACATTTACTGTAGTACATAGTACAAGTGAAGTGTGAAAAGAGAAGAGCGTGACTGCAGAAGGATATACACGCACGATACTACAAGATGTCTCACCTCACTTCTGACGCTGCCCTGGTTTTCACTTGGAGCCTGAAAACAGACAAGAGAACCGGGTGCACCGAGTAAACATCCCGATGTCTGACATCAGCAATCCCTTCCAATTTTCCTCAGCGATGAATACGTTTCAATATTAACATTAAAGGAGCATCTTAACAGTGTGTGTGTGTGTGTGTGTGTTCTTCTTTCAGTTCATTTGCCTGCCTGTTTCCGTCTCTCCACTGTCAACTCCGTAGCAAAGCGTCTCTAGACGACCTACTCGCCTGTAAGATGGGCTGGACAGAGCAGATGCGGTTGTCTGAAGAGCCCCAGTCAGCAGAGTTACTGTAGAAACCTTTCTCCAGGATATACTGGTCACCAGAGAAGTCCACGTGAGAGTAGGCGATCCATCTGGAGGAGGAGACAACAGTGGCCACTTAGCGTCAAACCTCCACTAATACCCCGAAATGTCCTTTATTCCCCAGTTGGAGGGAACTTACGTTTAATGTGTTATGTCTATAAAGGTATCGTCAAATATGATCATGTTCTCATCAATGTATCAGCCAGTATCAAGTTATTATCAGAGCCATATCTACTGTACATTGGCTCTAGTTATGATCAGTTATGATCATGTTCTTACTATCTTATCCGGCCTCTGTCACAGTTAAAATGATATCGGTCATTACTGTTCGACACTAGATTACACCCCTGTTGGACTCCAACGCTGCTTGTCACAAGCATTTGCACTCACGCTCCACTGACGACGTGGATGGAGCGCGTGGTGGTGCGGAAGCCAAACAGCTCCACGTCGGGAATGGCCTCGGTCACCTCAAAGGTGTTGTCCTGCTCCACGTCGGGAAGGGCCTCGGTCACCTCAAAGGTGTTGTTCTGCTCCACGTCGGGCTGCTCATACAACACCAACATGGGCTCGGTCAGGTCCTACAGGGGACAGAGTGGTCAGAGGTCACATACTGTGGCTCCAGGTAGGGGTCGTCTTTAGGCACAGATCTAGGATCAGCTCCATCCGAAACTTAACTTAAACAGGTATGGGGACAGCTACTGTGTGCCACTGCCCTTAAAGACGCTACCAAAAGCCTGAGTACGTCCCTTTGCCGAGGTCATCTGCATGTATTAAATGTAACAGGAAACACAGAAACACTTGACTAAATGAGGGATACAACGTGTATTGAAAGCAGGTGTTTCCTCCCAGGTGTGGTTCCTGAGTTAATTAAGCAATTAGTATCCCGTCATGCTTAGGGTCATGTAGAAAAATGCTGGGCAGGCCATTATTTTGACTACCATGGCTATGCCCCTATAGGATGACAATGCGCCCCCATCCAAGAGCACGAGTGGTCAATGGTTGAACGGTTTGATGAACATGAAAACGATGTAAACCACATACCACAGGGGTCGCGTTTGCGTTTTTCATACAGAAAAGGAAAGATGAAATGGAGAAAAATATCTTGCTGCATTTTGTAAACACAGATCTGAAATGCTTTTTATTGTAAATTCTGCTCGGCTTCAGTTCCCTCCAAATCCTGAATGTTAAAGGGCTATTATCATACTTTAGTCGCACTTCTCCACTATATATTCCATTGGATTCCATTACATTTCCACGGTACTTTCCTCAGGCGTAGTTTTTCCTCCGGTAGCAAGTTAAAACGCAAGCTTAACGTCAAACTGTTACGGTGCGTGAATGAGGACCCAAAAGCGAATTAACGTAAACAGAGCTTCTTTAATAACAAAACATACGTAGGCTCAGATGGACCGGCAGATTCCGACAGGACAGGACAAGGTTGCAGCAAACATGACGATAGTCTGGTTCAGGCATGAATAACACAAACAAGAATCCGACAAAGACAGAAACAAAAACAGAGAGAGATATAGAGGACTAATCAGAGGGAAAAAGGGAACAGGTGGGAAAAGGGGTGACGAGGTAGTTAGGAGGAGACAAGGAACAGCTGGGGGAAAGAGGGGGAGAAAAGGTAACCTAATACGACCAGCAGAGGGAGACAGGGTGAAGAGTAAGAACAGGAACAGGACACAACATGACAATACATGACAGTACCCCCCCCACTCACCGAGCGCCTCCTGGCGCACTCGAGGAGGAAACCTGGCGGCAACGGAGGAAATCATCGATCAGCGCACGGTCCAGTACGTCCCGAGAGGGAACCCAACTCCTCTCCTCAGGACCGTACCCCTCCCAATCTACTAGGTACTGATGACCACGGCCCCGAGGACGCATGTCCAAAATCCTACGGACCCTGTAGACGAGCGGGGGCGCGAAGAACGGGCTTGACACAGGAGACATGGAAGACCGGGTGGACGCGACGAAGATATCGCGGAAGAAGAAGTCGCACTGCGACAGGATTAATGATCTGAGAAATACGGAACGGACCAATGAACCGCGGGGTCAACTTGCGAGAAGCGGTCTTCAGGGGAAGGTTCTGAGTGGAGAGCCAAACTCTCTGACCGCGACAATATCTAGGACTCTTAGTTCTACGCTTATTAGCAGCTCTCACAGTCTGCGCCCTATAACGGCAAAGTGCAGACCTGACCCTCTTCCAGGTGCGCTCGCAACGTTGGACAAAAGCCTGAGCGGAGGGGACGCTGGACTCGGCGAACTGAGATGAGAACAGCGGAGGCTGGTACCCGAGGCTACTCTGAAAAGGAGATAGCCCGGTCGCAGACGAAGGAAGCGAGTTGTGGGCGTATTCTGCCCAGGGGAGCTGTTCTGACCAAGACGCAGGGTTGCGAAAAGAAAGACTGCGTAAGATTCTGCTTGACCGTTAGACTGGGGGTGAAAGCCGGAAGAGAGACTGACGGAAGCCCCAATCAAACGGCAAAACTCCCTCCAAAATTGAGACGTGAATTGCGGACCTCTGTCCGAAACGACGTCTGACGGAAGGCCATGAATTCTGAAAACATTCTCGATGATGATTTGTGCCGTCTCTTTAGCAGAAGGAAGCTTAGCAAGGGGAATAAAATGAGCCGCCTTAGAGAACCTGTCGACAACCGTAAGAATAACAGTCTTCCCCGCTGACGAAGGCAGTCCGGTGACAAAATCTAAGGCGATGTGAGACCACGGTCGAGAGGGAATGGGAAGCGGCCTGAGACGGCCGGCAGGAGGGGAGTTACCGGACTTAGTCTGCGCGCAGACCGAACAAGCAGCCACGAAGCGACGCGTGTCATGCTCCCGGGTGGGCCACCAAAAACGCTGGCGAATGGAAGCAAGCGTACCCCGAACGCCAGGGTGGCCGGCTAACTTGGCAGAGTGAGCCCACTGAAGAACGGCCAGACGAGTAGGAACGGGAACGAAAAGAAGGTTCCTAGGACAAGCGCGCGGCGACGGAGTTTGAGTGAGTGCTTGCTTTACCTGCCTCTCAATTCCCCAGACAGTCAACCCGACAACACGCCCCTCAGGGAGAATCCCCTCGGGGTCAGTGGAGGCTACTGAAGAACTGAAGAGACGAGATAAAGCATCAGGCTTGGTGTTCTTAGAGCCCGGACGATAAGAAATCACAAACTCGAAACGAGCGAAAAACAGCGCCCAGCGCGCCTGACGCGCATTAAGTCGTTTGGCAGAACGGATGTACTCAAGGTTCCTATGGTCAGTCCAAACGACAAAAGGAACGGTCGCCCCCTCCAACCACTGTCGCCATTCGCCTAGGGCTAAGCGGATGGCGAGCAGTTCGCGGTTTCCCACATCATAGTTACGTTCCGACGGCGACAGGCAATGAGAAAAATACGCGCAAGGGTGGACCTTGTCGTCAGAGAGGGAGCGCTGAGAAAGAATGGCTCCCACGCCCACCTCTGACGCGTCAACCTCGACAACGAACTGTCTAGTGACGTCAGGTGTAACAAGGATAGGTGCGGATGTAAAACGATTCTTGAGGAGATCAAAAGCTCCCTGGGCGGAAACGGACCACTTAAAGCACGTCTTGACAGAAGTAAGGGCTGTGAGAGAAGCTGCCACCTGACCGAAATTACGGATGAAACGACGATAGAAGTTCGCGAAGCCGAGAAAGCGCTGCAGCTCGACGCGTGACTTAGGGACGGGCCAATCAATGACAGCTTGGACCTTAGCGGGATCCATCTTAATGCCTTCAGCGGAAATAACAGAACCGAGAAAAGTGACGGAGGAGGCATGAAAAGAGCACTTCTCAGCCTTCACAAAAAGACAATTCTCTAAAAGGCGCTGGAGGACACGTCGAACGTGCTGAACATGAATCTGGAGTGACGGTGAAAAAATCAGGATATCGTCAAGGTAAACGAAAACAAAGATGTTCAGCATGTCTCTCAGGACATCATTGACTAATGCCTGAAAGACAGCTGGAGCGTTAGCGAGGCCGAAAGGAAGAACCCGGTATTCAAAGTGCCCTAACGGAGTGTTAAACGCCGTCTTCCACTCGTCCCCCTCCCTGATGCGCACGAGATGGTAAGCGTTACGAAGGTCCAACTTAGTGAAAAACCTGGCTCCCTGCAGGATCTCGAAGGCTGAAGACATAAGAGGAAGCGGATAACGATTCTTCACTGTTATGTCATTCAGCCCTCGATAATCTATGCAGGGGCGCAGGGACCCGTCCTTCTTCTTAACAAAAAAAAAACCCCGCTCCGGCGGGAGAGGAGGAGGGGACTATGGTACCGGCGGCAAGAGCTACAGACAAATAATCTTCGAGAGCCTTACGTTCGGGAGCCGACAGAGAGTATAGTCTACCCCGGGGGGGAGTGGTTCCCGGAAGGAGATCAATACTACAATCATACGACCGGTGTGGAGGAAGAGAGGTGGCCCTGGACCGACTGAACACCGTGCGCAGATCGTGATATTCCTCCGGCACCCCTGTCAAATCACCAGGCTCCTCCTGTGAAGAAGAGACAGAGGAAACAGGAGGGATAGCAGACATTAAACATTTCACATGACAAGAGACGTTCCAGGAGAGGATAGAATTACTAGACCAATTAATGGAAGGATTATGACAAACTAGCCAGGGATGGCCCAAAACAACAGGTGTAAAAGGTGAACGAAAAATTAAAAAAGAAATGGTTTTGCTATGATTACCAGAAACAGTGAGGGTTAAAGGTAGCGTCTCACGCTGAATCCTGGGGAGAGGACTACCATCCAGGGCGAACAAGGCCGTGGACTCCCTTAACTGTCTGAGAGGAATGTCATGTTCCCGAGCCCAGGTCTCGTCCATAAAACAGCCCTCCGCCCCAGAGTCGATTAAGGCACTGCAGGAAGCTGACGAACCGGTCCAGCGTAGATGGACCGACAAGGTAGTGCAGGATCTTGAAGGAGAGACAGGAGTAGTAGCGCTCACCAGTAGCCCTCCGCTTACTGATGAGCTCTGGCTTTTACTGGACATGAAGTGACAAAATGACCAGCAGAACCGCAATAGAGACAGAGGCGGTTGGTGATTCTCCGTTCCCTCTCCTTAGTCGAGATGCGGATACCTCCCAGCTGCATAGGCTCAGCACCCGAGCCGGCAGAGGAAGATGGTAGTGATGCGGAGAGGGGGGCAACGGAGAACGCGAGCTCCTTTCCACGAGCTCGGTGACGAAGATCAACCCGTCGCTCAATGCGAATAGCGAGTTCAATCAAGGAATCCACGCTGGAAGGAACCTCCCGGGAGAGAATCTCATCCTTTACCTCTGCGCGGAGACCCTCCAGAAAACGAGCGAGCAAAGCCGGCTCGTTCCAGCCACTGGAGGCAGCAAGAGTGCGAAACTCAATAGAGTAGTCTGTTATGGATCGATTACCTTGACATAGGGAAGACAGGGCCCTGGAAGCCTCCTCCCCAAAAACGGATCGATCAAAAACCCGTATCATCTCCTCCTTAAAGTCCTGATACTGGTTAGTACACTCAGCCCTTGCCTCCCAGATTGCCGTGCCCCACTCACGAGCCCGTCCAGTAAGGAGAGATATGACGTAGGCGACACGAGCAGTGCTCCTGGAGTAAGTGTTGGGCTGGAGAGAAAACACAATATCACACTGGGTGAGGAACGAGCGGCATTCAGTGGGCTCCCCAGAGTAACACGGCGGGTTATTGATTCTGGGCTCCTGAGATTCGAAAGCCCTGGAAGTGGCCGGTGGATCGAGGCGGAGATGGTGAACCTGTTCTGTGAGGTTGGAGACTTGGGTGGCCAGGGTCTCAACGGCATGTCGAGCAGCAGACAATTCCTGCTCGTGTCTGCCTAGCATCGCTCCCTGGATCTCGACGGCTGAGTGGAGAGGATCCGAAGTCGCTGGGTCCATTCTTGGTCGGATTCTTCTGTTACGGTGCGTGAATGAGGACCCAAAAGCGAATTAACGTAAACAGAGCTTCTTTAATAACAAAACATACGTAGGCTCAGATGGACCGGCAGATTCCGACAGGACAGGACAAGGTTGCAGCAAACATGACGATAGTCTGGTTCAGGCATGAATAACACAAACAAGAATCCGACAAAGACAGAAACAAAAACAGAGAGAGATATAGAGGACTAATCAGAGGGAAAAAGGGAACAGGTGGGAAAAGGGGTGACGAGGTAGTTAGGAGGAGACAAGGAACAGCTGGGGGAAAGAGGGGGAGAAAAGGTAACCTAATACGACCAGCAGAGGGAGACAGGGTGAAGAGTAAGAACAGGAACAGGACACAACATGACAATACATGACACAAACATTAGGAAATGTAGCTGGCTACATACTTTCTATGATAAACATTAGAAATATGATGGCCATTCATCTTTTTTTTTGAAAAAAATACCTTGAATTTTCATTGTAATTTAACTTACTTATGTTTGGCTGCTAGCCAAACAGTGTTGCACTTTTGCTGTCATCTGATGAAAACGATTGTCTGCCCAACGTGTTGCACTAATGTATTTGGTGTTGCACGCCCCTTGTCACTCAGCCAAAAAGCACTGACTTTCAATATGAAACGCAGGTGAAATGATTTAAAACACAGATTTTTGGATGGTCTGCGTTACGAAAATGCAGATTTCTGAAAGCTAATACAGCCACTGTGCCACGGCTGTCACCGTCACCAGATCTCAACCCAATTGAAGACTTATGGGAGATTCTGAATTGCAGCCTGAGACAGCGTTTACCACCGCAATCCCTCCAACAGAGTTCCAGACACTTGTAGGATCTATGCCAAGGCGCATTGTTCTGGCCCAACAGTCTATAAAGACACTTTATATTGGATGTTGGCTTTATTTTGGCAGTTACAGTTGAAGTCGGAAGTTCACATACACTTAGGTTGGAGTCATTAAAACTAGTTTTTCAACCACTCCACACATTTCTTGTTAACAAACTATGGTTTTGGCAAGTCGGTTAGGACATTTACTTTGCGCATGACACAAGTAATATTTCCAACAATTGTTTACTGACATATTATTTCACCCAACCGTGAAGCACAGGGGTGGCAGCATCATGTTGTGGGGGTGCTTTGCTGCAGGAGGGACTGGTGCACTTCACAAAATAGATGGCAGGAAAATGATGTGGATATATTGAAGCAATGTCTCAAAGCAACAGTCAGGAAGTTAAAGCTTGACCGCAAATGGGTCTTCCAAATGGACAATGTACCCCAAGCATACTTCCAAAGTCGTAGCAAAACGGTTTAAGGACAACAAAGTCAAGGTATTGGAGTGGTCATCACAAAGCTGACCTCAATCCTATAGAAAATGTGTGGGCAGGAACTGAAAAAGCGTGAGAGAGCAAGGAGGCCTACAAACCTGACTCAGTTACACCAGCTCTGTCAGGAGGAATGGGCCAAAATTTACCCAACTTATTGTGGGAAGCATGTGGAAGGCTACCTGAAACATTTCACCCAAGTTAAACAATCAAAGGAATTGCTGCCAAATACTATTTGAGTGAATGTAAACTTCTGAAGCACTGGAAATGTGATGAAAGAAATAAAAGCTGAAATAAATCACTCTACTATTATTCTGACATTTCACATTCTTAAAATAAACTGGTGATCCTAACTGACCTATAACAGGGAATGTTTACTAGGATTAAATGTCAGGAATTGTGAAAAACTGATTTGAAATCTATTTGGCTAAGGTGTGTGTAAACTTCCGACTTCAACTGTACCTGTCACGCCCTGACCTTAGAGAGCTTTTTTATGTCTCTTTTTGGCTTGGTCAGGGTGTGATTTGGGTGGGCATTCTATGTCCTTTATTTCTATGATTTGTGTTTCTATGTGTTGGCCGGGTATGGTTCTCAATCAGGGACAGCTGTCTATCGTTGTCTCTGATTGGGAATTATACTTAGGTAGCCCTTTCCCTCCTTTCAGGGTGGGTAGTTATCTTTGCTAGTGGCACTAATGGCCTGTTAAGCTTCACGTCGTATTGTTTTTGTTGGCGACATTATTCAAATAAAAAGAAAATGTACGCTCCCCACGCTGCGCTTTGGTCTACTTCCAACGACACCCGTGACAGTACCTGTATATATGATTTCCACTGAGTATACCAAACATTAGGAACACCTTCCAAATATTAAGTTTCATCTCCTTTTGCTCTTGGAACAGCTTCAATTCATCAGGGCATGGACTTTACAAGGTGTCGAAAGCGTTCCACAGGGATGCTGGCCCATGTTGACTCCAATGCTTCCAATGGAAGCATTTATATACACACAGGAAACTGTTGAGCGTGAAAAACCCAGCACCATTGCAGTTCTTGACACACTCAAACCGGTGAGCCTGGCGTCTGCTACCATGCCCTGTTCAAAGGCACTTAAAAAAAATGATTGCCCACTCACCCTCTGAATAGCATGTCTCAGTTGTCTCAAGGCTTAAAATTCATTATTTACGCCGTCTCATCCCCTTCATCTACACTGGGTTTAACAAGTGACATCAATAAGAAATCATAGCTTTTCACCTGGAAAGAGCAGGCATTCTTAATATTTTGTGTACTCAGTGTATATGCCATTTAGGGCATGATCATTCCTGCAGCAGCTGGATACAAGATACAAGGGCCTGATAGAGATGGGGGTGTTACGTGATGGTATGGCCCACTCACCGCTCGAATGACTCTGACAGAGCGCAGCTCGGCATCGCAGCCCCCCCACACCCTCCAGTCATGGTACTCTCCCTCCTCCAACATATACTGATGACCTCGGAAACCCTCCTTCTCATAGCCCACCCAGCTAGAAGCACAGGGAAACAGAGGATGAGATGCAGGAAGTAAGACACACACACACACACACACACACACACACAGTCTACTCACCACCCTCCCTGTACTTTGATGGATCCAGGGCTGTATATGAAGGCAGTCTGCTGTCTATCCTTCCTGGTCATGAAGTCTCTCATGTTGGTGTAGATTGTCCTTGTCTTCCCAGTGAAGTAGGGCTTTTCATAGAGCACCAGCTGGGAAGACAAAACAGCAGGCACAAGGGGGGCTGAGTAAGATTCAATGGAAAGTTACCCAATAACTTTTACAGTGAGGTATCAGCTTCAATCATTCGTTTGTTTGTTCATTCTTACCTTGGGCTCACCAGGTTTCTCCACTCTTGGTTCACCCTGTCATAAAAACATCAGAGAATTTTCATTTTGTGGACATCACCTATGAATGCAATACATGAATCATACTAAAGCTATTTCCACGGGGTGTACATTGTTCTAGCTGTGGTCAGTCTCTTCAATTTGTCTATTACAATCTTACGATTTTGAGAGGGTGCACGGAGCCCACGTAAGGTTGTTCCACACCCCAGGCTGCAGGGTTGGGGAACCCCCCCACCTCCAGAACACGTGGTATGCCCTGGAAGAAAGGCTGAGCATATACCAGCCATCTGAAGAGAGAAGAGAGTCAATCCAATCAGAACAGAGATATCGTTACAGAAGACACCAAAACCCTGCTATCACACCAATAAAATAGTCAATATACTGTAATATGGAGCTCAACTTCTTTTCACCCAATACAACGTTAAACCCCCAGAGTTAAGTTCCATAAAAAAATTCCCCATCAAAATCAGTCAGTTTAAGATAGAGATATCGTTCCCCCCCCCCCCCGAATCCACCGCATCCGCCAGTGTTGCACATCCACATCTGCGGTGTAAAGGTGGCAGGGCTAGAGCGGTGTTCAGACCATGAGACATCCCGAAAATCGGTCTTCTCACGGAAACGTATGTAGCGTCAGAACGGTTCAACCTAAAAACTATTATGACCACTGTGGAAAGGGGAGATTCTCATGAACACGGTGTTCTCCGTTTTGCTCTACGACCCCACAAGTGTCACAGGACTCTTCTGAAGGTAACCAGATGTCAAATATTATTGGAAGTATGAAGGTAGTTTTGTGGCTACACAAAAGAAAGGGGGTTAAATATGTGTATAAAAATACTACAAATATTTCCTGAGCTTTCTTATATCTCCTTGATTTAGGACAGACACTACAAATCCTTATTTCTTTTGATATATTTTTTGACTGTCTTTTTTGCCATCCATTATTTTTTTTATACCTAGAGGGCTCCTAAAATTCTAAATAAAATAGCCAAAGGGTCCATAGTATGCCCATCTTAAAACAATTCCATATGTCAGCTGAGCACTACTCCCCCAGTGATTTACATTTGAATACATTGTATCATCTTACTTTCAGAAATGTTTATCCTCGTGCCCAACGTGGCCTACTAAAAAGCAGTTGGCAGAGTTGCCTACAGTTACTCACAGTCCAGCGTTGATGATGATGGAGTTGGCTTTGATGGGGAAGCCGAATATCCTGGCGTCATCTGACGTGTCTCTGAAGGTCACCTTCTTCCCCTCGGCATTCTCCTCAGGGAACAGACTGATCTCTGGCACACTGTAGTCCTGAAGGGGGCAGTCGGAAATGACAGGTATGGTACTTTGACACTAGAGGGTGCTATAGTCTCACAGAGCAGCGCAATTGGGATACAGGCTCTAACAGAGAGGACGGCGTTGTGAGGCAGAAATCCTTAAAGGTGCCAGAGTCTATCAACAGACGAGCAGTTCCACTGAAGCACACCTAACCAGATTGACACAACTCTCACCTAAAGCCTTTGGAATTCTTCAGATCCACCAAATACACAAAGCCATGTTTCTAACCACAACCTAGGCTTTAGTAGTTGCCTGGTTGCATCCCACACTTTGAGAAGCACTGCTCTAGGGCTAATCATATAATAAATAGTAAGGGGTCATCTGTGACTTCTTCTTCTTACCCTGACTACTCTTCGTACTGATCCTATGATGAACCTCCTGGCCGGCTTGGCCGCCACCACTTCTTCTCCCCCCTCCTTCTGGCTGTCCTCTCCATTCTGCGGTTGTTGTCCCTCTACCTCCTCAGGGGGGTCGAAGGGGTAGGTGAGCTCTATGTCCCCCTCGTCCAGAGCGATCTTCTCCCCTTTGAAGTTGGGCTTCTCGTACAAGACCCAGCTGAAGAGAGGAATGGAAAGACGGGGGTTAACAACAGGTCCGGGTAATGAACAGTAAGGATCAGTGGTCTGAACAAGATTAATTTAACAATGCGTGACCTATTTTAAAAGTGAGTTAAACAGGCAAAACTGGTGAATAGATTGGCCATTGCTCTAATGATGGACACAGTAGTAGAGCTCTACACTAGCACACTGAGGATGGCACTGGTGTCCCTATTCAAGGTATGAAAGGGTGAAAGTAGAAATATCTATCCAGAAAGTATTCACAAGATGTGGAGTCGTCAAATCAAATCAGGCTGTATTCATACAGCACATTTCAGACATGGAATGCAACACAATGTTCTTTACAGAATAAAAAAAAAAATAAAAAAAAAATGAATGACTAAAAATGAAAAGCAAAGCTAAAAAGGTGTTTTTTAAGATTTCTTTAAAATAAAAATACACAGTTTCAGCCCCTGGCTTTCTTGGGTAGACCAGACTGGAGAGCATTACAGTAGTCAAGCCTGCTTGTAATAAAAGCATGGATGAGTCTCTCTGTGTCAGCCTGAGAGAGAAACAGAGAGAGACAGAGAGAGACAGAGAGAGACACAGAGACAGAGAGAGAGAGCTTGTAATAAAAGCATGGATGAGTCTCTCTGTGTCAGCCTGAGAGAGAAACAGCCGCACCTTGGAAATGTTGGTGGTAAAACACTATTTTGGTCACATTCCTAATGTATGATTTGAAATGGAGTTCAGAATCTAAAATAACACCTAGGTTTTTTTATCTGGTGTTTTATCTTTATTACCCGTGAATTAAAACATGCGGCCAGATTCCCTCTCTGTGCTTTGGCTCCAACAACAAGCATCTCGGTCTTATCTTGATTTAGCTGGAGGAAGTTGTGAGCCATCCAAGTATTTAAATCACTAATACAGTCTAATAATTTATCCGTGGAACTAAAATCCTCTCATTCTTTCAAAACCATATCCCACGGAGAGTTTTGCAAAAGTGAGAGTTGACACAAAATAAGTGACTTCTTTCAGTCAAACATTTGTATTAGTGATATAAATCCAAAACACCCGGTGGCACATGTTCTGTACTGCACTGAGATTTCCGAAAACCACAAGTTCACACACACACACAACAAGTGATAAATAATAATCATGTCATGCCAATTCGGCCATGGCTCATTAGCTGCATATTCTACACTGAGAGTTTTGAAAAGTCAACATTCACACACACAGAAAGAGAGAGAGAGAGATGGAGACAGAATGAACAAGTGACAGTTGTCACCCTTCAGATGATGTGTGATGGTAATGAAAGCAGCCTAATGATTATTCACCGCTGTGTCTCAGTGAGGCTTGGCGGTAGAAGGGGGTTGCACCACATCACTGTTTAGTGTTCTGGAGCCCCAGGGATGGGTGAGTCAGCATGTTCAGACCCATTTTGGACACCATGCTACCCTACACCATGCTACCCTGCGGCCGCCCCCATAGAAGAACCCTTTTTTGGTTCCAGGTAGAACCATCTGTGGAAAGGGTTCTACATGGAAGACAAAAGGGTTCAACCTGGAACCAAAAACGGTTGTCCTATGGGCTAAAGTCGAAGACTCCTTTTAGGTTCTGGATGGCACCTTATTCTAAGAGTGTACAGTAATAGGTGGCGAGAGACTGTTTATATTTCAACCGTTTAGAGTAGGCAAACTATAGCAAGAAAGAGAGACAGGAAGACAGATAGGAGCTCTCTGGAGAGGGATATTTGCCTAAGAACCTCCGTGCAGCACAGAGAAAGGGATGGTTGTGAGAGACTTGAGAACATTCCCTCTCCAGTGTACACACACCCAGTGCAGGTGTTGGGACTGCATGCCTTTGCTCTTCTTCCTAGTATTAACAATATATTCCTGCTCAGAAATGATTCAAATTATTATAGTGTGTGTTACTA